>NC_072804.1:0-32550 GCF_028583425.1 Eublepharis macularius
CCCAAATGAGGTCACTTTCCACAGGGTTTCTCAGGGGCTGTACATATATCATGTTTTTTGATTTAGCATTGGTATGAAAATTGCTTTCTTATTAATTTAAGTTCAATAGTTTTTGTGGGGTCCAAAGGGGAAGGGAATATAACATATTGTTATCAATATTATATTGCCTTTTCAATGGGTGGTGGGTAGGGGGTGAAGTTTTGTTATTTTATTCTAGAAACAGAGCCTGTTGTGCAAATAAATACAATGGGCTCTAGAAAGCTGGGGCTGCGGAGGGCTGGTGGGAAGTTGTGGTTAGAAAGGGCTGGCAGGTGGGGGGCAAGGTGGGTCTGGGGAGAGGTGAGAAGTGTTGTGGAAATTGTTGCTCTCTGCAACCAGGGACTAGTCCACCAGCTGCTTGGGTTTGCCTCTTACCATAGGCATGTAAAGAGTGCAACCTCACTTGATCTTTCCCTAGTACTAAACTGATGTCTCTGCTGAGAATAATGTGTCAGCAGTGAGAAGGTCTTATGCGAGACTGGAAGTTCTTTATTTGTAAAGACATAATAATAATAATAATAAAAAGAACAGTTGGGCAAGGCACCAGACTTGGGCCCAGCCTACTGACTACTAAAGCACTATGAAGATAGATACAGAATACAAGTTAGCATGCACAATACAACAACATTACAAGATAACTACAGAAAAGAAAACTTACCCTCCCCCCATTCCAGAGCTCTGGGACCCCCCCCCCCATTGCACAGCCGCAAAGGCTAGCACTAGCCTTTGCGTGTTGGCAAGTGAAGGGTACCAAGTTCTTGTTCCATCCCTCTTTTATAGGGAAATATCAAAGACTTGCCTCATTAACATGTTAATCAATCGCATTGTCTTTGTTCTTGAAAGACAGTTCCGTCGAAAGTCCTTCATGTAAACACAGGTCTACACATCCTTTACCTCTGTGATAGACTGCATCTTTGATATGTATTTGACTACATTGTAAATTACACAGGAATGTTCACACTTCACTGGCTGAAGATTTTAGACACCTTGTTTTCCTAAAGATAAGCTGTTTGTTTTTTACCCTTTTGGTGATTTATATGTAGAAGGCCAGAGGACCCTTAAAGAGGTCTCAAACAATTAACTTTTATGGTCTCATCTGCTTCCTGTGCAGGGGTGAGACCTTCCCAGGAACTGCGACTTTATTCTGCAGGGACAGAGCTTTTGGAAGATTTCTTTTTTCCCAAACTCTAGCTGGTTCTTTATTTCTAACATGGGCCAAAAAGGCCTGGTTCCGACCCACTAACAAAATTCTGACAACAATTCCCCCATTTGGGGCGGAACCAGCCCCACTAACAAGTTACTAATATTTGCGCCATCCATCAATCATTTTTCTGGTGGGGTGTCAAACTTACTGAGGTTACTGCTGCTGCTCCTGAGGTACAGCATTGAGGATCACATTGAATAAAACACCAAACCGCACATAGTGCTACAAGAACTACTACCATAATTATAATAAGGGTGTATACTGATGTCTTTTACCAATTAGGCATGTCTGGGAACCAATCCCACCATGCATATTGGAAGTCTTGTGCCACTCTGTGGAATACTTTCACTGTGTTCTTTTGGTCCTGGAAGTGAGTGGTGATTCTGCCTGATTCATTGACATAGAAACAACATTCTTCTTTTATTAAAGCACACACTCCTCCTTGCTGAGCCAAAAGGATGTCTAGGGCACGTCTATTTTGAATTGCCATTCTAGCTACAGAATCCACTTCTGTTTGCAAGTGGTTTAATGAGTCAATTGTGTCATTTTCTAGTTGAAATATTTCTAAGGAAGGAAAGAAAGCGCGGAGAAACTTCCAACCAAAGGACTGAAGTTCTACAAGGGGATTTTTAAATCCTCTAGTCTTTCTACTTAACCTATGGAGGAAACTTCCTAAATTGGGTATATCTGGTGTACTTAGAGTTGGACACGCAGTAATATTGGGAAATACATATGCTAAAGTGCACAGTCCAGCCCATCTGTGTGGCAAGGCTTTAAAGGCATTTTTGCCACAAACAAAACACAATCCTGGTGGTTGCAATTTTATTATAACAGCACTATCCTATTCTGGGATTGGAGCTGTTGTGTCCCACAAGCTGTTAAAGAGATTACTACAATCTAGATCCCTCATTTTATCTGAGGCTATTGCAGCCGCTTCCCAGATTCTATAATTCCCATATAATTCCCACATAACGCTATCCTCTGAAACCATTCTATAGCTCCCCCTTGGATAACCTGGGTGTTGATACAATTGAGTGTTGGGACTTCTAGTGTTGGGTGAAGTTGTAATATAAGCCTGTACCCTTATTTTACATGGGATTTCCGAATTAAAAGTAGTTGCATTATATACATCAATATCATCATAACAAATATCTTGCCTGCATATACTTTGACCTGATTGCTTGAGGGTTGGAATTGGAGTTCCAAAATGTCTCGCATCTAAATCTATTATCTGGGCACATTTGTCTGGATTTAGGTATCCCATTCTCATTCCCCTTAGATTATTATTCCAAATACATAAAGGGTATACACATTTTTCATGGGTACTTCCCACCTCATTCATATCATATGTGTTGATAATTGATATCAAATCTGGGGTTTCCCAAATTTCAAATTGTGCAGGTACTGCAAAAAGGGTTGCTTCTTGTTAATTTTTCAATGCTCTTTCACAAATCCAGCAACCTTTTAACTCTGTTACTGCAGCTACTTTTGCAATACATTATAACAAGGATGTTTCAAGCACACAACAATAGTTAAAATACACATATAACTTAACAAACTGCCTCCCGAGTCACGGCACCAAGTTGTTGTGGAAATTGTTGCTCTCTGCAACCAGGGACTAGTCCACCAGCTGCTTGGGTTTGCCTCTTACCATAGGCATGTAAAGAGTGCAACCTCACTTGATCTTTCCCTAGTACTAAACTGATGTCTCTGCTGAGAATAATGTGTCAGCAGTGAGAAGGTCTTATGCGAGACTGGAAGTTCTTTATTTGTAAAGACATAATAATAATAATAATAAAAAGAACAGTTGGGCAAGGCACCAGACTTGGGCCCAGCCTACTGACTACTAAAGCACTATGAAGATAGATACAGAATACAAGTTAGCATGCACAATACAACAACATTACAAGATAACTACAGAAAAGAAAACTTACCCTCCCCCCATTCCAGAGCTCTGGGACCCCCCCCCCCATTGCACAGCCGCAAAGGCTAGCACTAGCCTTTGCGTGTTGGCAAGTGAAGGGTACCAAGTTCTTGTTCCATCCCTCTTTTATAGGGAAATATCAAAGACTTGCCTCATTAACATGTTAATCAATCGCATTGTCTTTGTTCTTGAAAGACAGTTCCGTCGAAAGTCCTTCATGTAAACACAGGTCTACACATCCTTTACCTCTGTGATAGACTGCATCTTTGATATGTATTTGACTACATTGTAAATTACACAGGAATGTTCACACTTCACTGGCTGAAGATTTTAGACACCTTGTTTTCCTAAAGATAAGCTGTTTGTTTTTTACCCTTTTGGTGATTTATATGTAGAAGGCCAGAGGACCCTTAAAGAGGTCTCAAACAATTAACTTTTATGGTCTCATCTGCTTCCTGTGCAGGGGTGAGACCTTCCCAGGAACTGCGACTTTATTCTGCAGGGACAGAGCTTTTGGAAGATTTCTTTTTTCCCAAACTCTAGCTGGTTCTTTATTTCTAACATGGGCCAAAAAGGCCTGGTTCCGACCCACTAACAAAATTCTGACAACAAGAAGCAGGAGGGGTCTGGGGAGGGATGGCAGGTACGGAGGCAATGGGGTTTGGGGGAGGGCTGAGAGCCAGGTGAGGTGTGGAGTAGGGATGTGCGTTTCGGCATTCAGAATGCCGAAAGAATGCCGAAACAAAAGTGTTTCGGCATTCTTCAAGAATCCCGAAACGTTTCGGGGAATGCCGAAACGTTTCGGGATTGCCGAAAGAAAAACCCGAAACGTTTCGGGATTCTTTCGGCATTCTTTCGGCATTCGAGAATCGCCATTTTGATTTTGCTAGCCGTTTGCCTTAGCAAGCGGCTAGCAAAATCCTGCTGGAAGCAAAGGCTTCCTGCAGGCTTTTAGAAGAGGGGAGGGGGGGAGAAGGAGTGAATCACTCACTCCTTCTGTCACCCCCCACCCCTCTTGCAAAGGAGGATAGGGAATCCTGCTTTGCCTTGCAAATGCAAGGTGCAAGCATTGCATTGCACTTTGCATTTGCAAAGCAGCAGAGATTCCCGCCAAAACTAACAGGTAGGGGAGGGGGAGCAGGAGGAGGGTGGCTCTTGGAGTGTGGGTGGGGAAAGGCAGGGGACTGGGGACTTTAGGAGTCACCAATCCCACTGCTGCATTCTCATGCCAGCCAATAGATTTAAATCTTTGGCTGAGGCTGCAGCAGGGGATTTAAATTTGGAGCAAGACTGTCTGGAACACTTCTGTTGCTGCTGCTGCTGAGCTGTGACCGAGAGAGGAGAAGAAGAGAGACTGCACCTGGAGCCTGGAGGACATCTGCCTGGAGGATCAACTGTGCTGGACATCCTGAGAGGACACCTGGTAGGCCTTTTTAAAATTTTTGTAAATTTTTTTGATGCTGGGCAATGTGCTGCTGTGGCCTGCCTCTGCAAAAAGGTGTTGCAGTTTATTCTTGGCATGGCCTGGGGGACAGGTTGGGCAGACAATGTTTGATGGTGGGGTGGGGGTTTCAGCATTGGTTGTTGTGCTTGCCTTCTTTAAGCTTGATCCACTGTTTTAAGATTAAAACCAGAGTGTGCCAGCTTCGGGCCTACACAGGCCAGAAGCCTTTCTTCTGGCTGGCTCTCACAGTTGTGCTTCACAATCTGGAATGGTGTGGCTTGCTTTTCTGTGTCTGGTCCCCTGCTTGCAAGGATTCCCAACAGGCTCCGTCCTGATCAACTGTGCCAGCCTGTGGGCCACACACAGGTATGGCCTGGGGGACAGGTTGGGCAGACAATGTTTGATGGTGGGGGGGGGGGGGTTCAGCATTGGTTGTTGTGCTTGCCTTCTTTAAGCTTGATCCACTGTTTTAAGATTAAAACAAGAGTGTGCCAGCTTTGGGCCTACACAGGCCAGAAGCCTTTCTTCTGGCTGGCTCTCACAGTTGTGCTTCACAATCTGGAATGGTGTGGCTTGCCTTTCTGTGTCTGGTCCCCTGCTAGCAAGGATTCCCAACAGGCTCCGTCCTGATCAACTGTGCCAGCCTGTGGGCCACACACAGGTATGGCCTGGGGGACAGGTTGGGCAGACAATGTTTGATGGTGGGGGGGGGGGGTTCAGCATTGGTTGTTGTGCTTGCCTTCTTTAAGCTTGATCCACTGTTTTAAGATTAAAACCAGAGTGTGCCAGCTTCGGGCCTACACAGGCCAGAAGCCTTTCTTCTGGCTGGCTCTCACAGTTGTGCTTCACAATCTGGAATGGTGTGGCTTGCTTTTCTGTGTCTGGTCCCCTGCTTGCAAGGATTCCCAACAGGCTCCGTCCTGATCAACTGTGCCAGCCTGTGGGCCACACACAGGTATGCTGCTTTGGCCAAGGTAACCCTTTTTGGTTGCTGGCCTGGCACTCACAGTTGTGCTCCACAATCTGGAATGGTGTGGCTTGCGTTTCTGTGTCTGGTCCCCTGCTTGCAAGGATTCCCAACAGGCTCCGTCCTGATCAACTGTGCCAGCCTTCGGCCCACACACAGGCCTGCTGCTCCGGCGGCTTTGGTAACCCTTCCCGTTTGCTGGCCTGGCACTCACTGTTTTGCTTCACATTCAGGTTGTTTATCGTTGGTGGACCTCTTCTGGACTGGACTGCACTTGGTTGACATCGGCCTGCAGATCTCTGCGTGGAGGATCAACATTGCTGGACATCTGCACTGGTGGACTGGTAGGGTTGTTGTTAAATTTGGTTTTTGAGCTTATGTCTGCTGCTGTGCCTACCTGCAAGCATATGCTTTGGCTCTGTCTTTATGGCTTGGGCCGGGGGGGGGGGGCATTTTCTGGTTGGGCAAGAGGATATTGTTTGGGGGTTAGGGGGGCCAGCATTGATCGCAGTGCCTGCTTTCTTTCATGTTTCATTTTTCAAGTTTGAGTGTGGGGTGGGCATGAACTGCTGTTTCACAGGACTAAAAAATGAGTGTGCCAGCTTCTGGCCTGCACAGGCCAGAAGCTCTGCTGGGTGGATGTGTTTTGTTTTGCTGCTGGTTGGCCCTAGCCTTTAAGGGGGGGGGGCTGACTTGGCTTGTGCAACGGGGCCTTGAATTTTGGGGTTGCGTGTGCGGCGTGTGGTGTTGACTCTGCTAACATTTCCAATTTTCTTGACAGCATCGTGGAGGAGAGGAGGACCAGCTGCAAGACCGCCTGAACATCGCTGGACTGCAGGACTGGTGTTACTGTGAGCGAGTCCGGGTTCACATTTGGGTGGCCTTGGGGGTGGGTTCTTGCTAGCTTGGGAGGGGGGAGGCTCATCTTCAAAACACCACATCCACACCCCACACCGACATACCACAGAAACATCGGTCCCGCTAAATAGTGTCTCTTAGGTAGGTAGGCCAGTTGGTAGGTGATCAGTGGATAATTGCCCTCAACATAATTATTAGGGAAACCGAGCCTAGTTTTTTTTAAAAAACTAAATAGGGACTCAGCAGGGAAAGCATTAGTGAGTGAGTGTTAGGTTTGAATTCTATATATATATATATATATATATAAAAATTTGTAATAGCTGTCAATAGGCTTCCCATTAGTGCCCCCATAACTAGGGTTCCACTGCCCATCTCTGGCACCCGTGGTGGTGCCAGGCCGGCCCGGGCATACTAGTGTGTGAGTGTTTAAGGCTTTGTCACCTGTTATTGGGGTTTAGGGCCAGCTCAATTCCAGAGGAATTCAGCTGATTGGCAGGCTCAGGTTCCCTGACATAAATAGGGTTGCTTAAAAAGGCACTTGATTGTTCATCTCCAAGTCACAGAGCCACTAGAAACACAGATTTATAGCAGGTTAGTTAGGTCTTGAAAACAAAGTTGACCTTTGTTTTCTAAATCTTTTCTGATTAGTTAGGGTTGAATTTGGGAGGGGAAAGTATGTCAGAGAGGAAAGCAGAGAGGGGACCCGGGGGAAAGGCTAGGGAGAAATCTAGAGGGGAGGAGGGGAGGGGGAGGGGGACTGCTGCGGCAGCCCCTCCATCTGAGCGGAGGAGGCCCTCCCCTGCGCTGCTGCCGTTCACCAGCCTGGCTTCTGGTGACAGGAAGAGGGTTCGCAAGACTCTCTTTCCTGAGGCAGCTGCTGGAGGGCCACCCCCAACCCGGGTGCGTGAGGCAGGGGCTGGCACTGGGCAGGGGCCTGCTGCTGAGGCTCCTCCTCCTCCAGTGGTTGCGAGCCAGCTGCTGGAGGAGGGGCAGCATGTGGTGTCTCCTGGGATGGGCGCGGAGCACATGACTTTCCCTGCGCTCCCGCTCACCCCAGGAACCCGGAGGATGTTGGAGGAACTGCCCGTGAGACCCCCCCTGGGGCGGTCCACCCCAGTTTCCTCTGAGGCCAGCAGCAGGCCTCTCGCGGCTGTGCAGGAGGAGAGGACGCGGGAGGAAGAGGCAGAGACTGTGGTGGAAGAGCCCACATCTCTGCCCCTTCAGCCTCGTCCATCCCCACCTGCCCGGCCGAGAGTGGGACACGGTGTGTCCGGCCAGAGCACCTCACAGGAGGTGCCGCAGGGTGGTCCCGAACGCGCTTCTCCTGGGAAGCGTGGGATGCCCTTTTCCTCCGAAATCTGGAAGCACTTCCAGACAACGGAGGATCCCCGAGCAGCCCTGTGCCTGCATTGTAGGCAGCGCGTCAGCCGTGGCAAAGATGTGTGGCATCTCTCCACGTCTGGGATGAGGCACCATATGAAGAGGCACCACCAGGCGGTGCTTCTTCGGGAGGAGGGTTCGAGTGGCGCCGCACGGCCGCCAGCTAGCCAGAAGGAGGCAGGCTCCTCTGGTGCTCTCCCCCCAAGGGTACCTGCAGGAAAGGGACGCCAAGCCTCTCTCCCGGAGATGCTTGGTATGCAGGGCGCTAGTGTGCCCAGAGAGGGGATCCGGAGGGCGAGCAGGCGCATCACGCGCCACATCGTCAACATGATAGCAGTGGATGGGCAACCGTATTCCGTAGTTGAAGACTTCGGCTTCTCAGGGCTGCTCCAAGATTGCTTTCCCTGGTACGCCGTCCCTGCTCGCACGTCGTTGAGCAGATCGGTGGTGCCCTCGTTTTACAGGGCTGCCAGGGATCATGTGAAGGCACAGCTGTCCCGGGTTGCCGGGAGAACTGTGCACTTCACATCGGACATCTGGACCTGCCCAAGTGTGCAGCAAGCGTACCTCTCGCTTACTGCTCACTGGTGGGAACCCGAGTCGGTTCTGGGTGGGGGCCGGGGGGAGGTGCCTAGCACAGCTAGACAGGGAAGGATGCGAGACCGCCAGGCCGGCTACTGCAAGGCCTTGCTTCACGCCGAGGTGCTCGACGTGTCCCACACGGCGGAGAACATCGCTGCCACCTTAAGGAGACAGTTGGACGAGTGGATAGGCCAGGGACCCGCCACCGTGGGATGCATGGTGACGGACGGTGGCAAGAACATGAGGGCAGCGGCGCATCTAGTGAGCCGAGAGAGCGTCTACTGTGCCGCTCACAAGCTTCACCTAGTGGTGAGAGATGCGCTGGGGTTGGGCTCCTCGAAGGAACCCGTGGATACCCGGACCCGTGAACTCCAGTTACTTGTCCAGAAATGTCGGAGGCTCACGGGTCACTTCTCGCGCAGCGTGAAGGCCACGCACGAACTGCGCCAGACACAGGTCAGGACAGGTGTGCCAGAGCACGCTCTGATCACTGACGTCAGCACTCGCTGGAACTCCACCTGCGCCATGCTTGAGCGCTTGGTGGAGCAGCAGGCCGCACTCCACGCGTGGCTCTCCGAGCACCGCGGTGCGAGTCAGGTGGGTGAGTTCAACCGGGAGGATTGGCTCACCATCACCCAGACAGTGGAGGTCCTGAAGCCCTTCAAGGACTTCACTGTGGCGGTCTCGTCAGACACGGCGACCCTCGGTCTGGTCATTCCCCTGGTGCACACGCTCCAGAGGAATCTGGCCACCCTTGCAGACCGGGTCGCGCCCCGTGCTGACCTTGTTCCAGCGGTGCGCGCATTAGTGAGAAGGCTGCAGCAGGGCATAGCTGCCAGGCTAACTCCTCTCACTAAGGAAGAGTCATACATGTTGGCGACCATGTGTGACCCGCGCATAAAGGGCACTTTCGCCGAGCGGGACGGGAACCTCACCCAAGCCAGAGACGGGCTCTGCTCTTGGGTGAGGCGCAGGCAGGCCAAGAGGGGACGCCTGTCGACAGGGGGGACGCAAGAGGGGCCCTGCCGTGCGGGTCCCTCTGACGCCCCCTCTGCGCAGGCCCCCCCCGAGGCCACCACCGGAGTGCCGATGGAGATGGAGATGCTCCGGTGGGCCCTCGTCCCCTCTGGGGTCGTGAGGACCGTGAGAGAGGATCCGGCGGAGGCGATGGTCAGGGACTACCTCGCGGAGCCCTGCGAGTCGCTCTCCACCGATCCGCTCAGCTACTGGGCCAGGAAGGAGTCGGTCTGGCCGGACCTCTCCCTCGAGGCGCAGCGGCTGCTCTCATGCCCTCCGACGAGCGTGGAGAGCGAGCGCGTCTTTTCACATGCGGGCGACATTGTCGGCCCACATCGCACTCGCCTTCTCCCATGGAGAGTCGAGCAGTTGACCTTCCTGAAGGTCAACTCTCGCCTCTTCGATTTCTCAGGACTGGACTTCCAGAGTGACTGAGGTGAGCCCAACTTGTGGCCTGCATCCTCTATGAGTCCAATCCTTTGGAATCGCGCTCTCCCCTGTATAAAACCCTGTATATACAGTTAAAACCGGCCAGTAGAGGGAGGGTGGTTAGGAACCAGTGGCAAAGGGAAAACACCCAGCAATTTGAAAGCCCCCCCCCCAGGGTATTCAAAACATCTCCCATCACTGAGACATACCCTGTGGGACCAAATTTATTATGAGAAATAATGCCCCAGAAACATGGATTGCTACTGGAGGGAGAAACAGGTTAGATAGGGATTGCTTAGGTGTTTTTATCAGATGAACTCCTTGTAAAAAAAAATTGTAGAAGAATTGTTGTACTGTTTTTTGCAAGTTGATGTTCCGTTCATGTAAAAAAAAGGAAAAAAAACCAAAAAAAAATGTTGTGATTATGTTTTTTAAAAGTTGATTGAATGTTCATAAAAAAAAAAAACCCAAAAAAATGTTGTGATTATGTTTTTTAAAAGTTGATGTTCCGTTCATGTAAAAAAAAGGAAAAAAAACCAAAAAAAAATGTTGTGATTATGTTTTTTAAAAGTTGATTGAATGTTCATGTTTAAAAAAAAAAAAATTTGATGTTAATGTTGGGTTTGCATGGTTGGGGGATGCGGGTAGAGTGGTGGATGGGCACCGGCCAATGATGATCTCTCACAGATGTTCCCAGGTAAATTCTGAGGCTGGTGTGGGGGTGGGGGGAGACCTCTGCAGAACTGCTCCAGAAATACCATTGTCCAGTGCCTTGGAAGTGCCCAGTTCAGCTTTGTGTGTCTGAACTGAAAGCACAGCCACAGGAAATGACATAGGTTCTGCTGGACCCTGTTGCAGTGGTTCCCCCCCCATTTAGTCATGTTATGGAGGGAGAGTTGTATTAGGCTGGTAGTTATGATCATCTTCTGTTTCCATGCCCTGTTGTGCCCGCTCACTATGTAACCTGCTGTAATGTTCAAAACTTTACTGTTTGTCCATTTCAAAAGAAAAATTGTGTTTAAGATTCTCTGATGTGTAGTTAATTGTGTTGTGTTGTGCTATGAGGGACAATAAGTGTAATATGTTGTGATTTGTTGACCACTTGTAATTTGAAAATGAGAAAATAAAGGTTTTTTAAACTTAATGATTGTGTGTCTGTGTTCCCTTCTTTGATGGGAGGTTGGTTCCCAGCATAGGGAACAATGGGGCAGGCTGGCCAGCCTGTTCCTGGGGTACTGGGTGTGGGGCAGCTGAGGGTGGTTTTGGTTCTGAGACGGGCTGAGTGGAGGATTTGGGTCTGTGTGTGGCAGCTGGGGTGGGGGAACTGGGTTTGTGTGGGGCTGTAAGGAGTGGACTATGGGGGATGAGAGCACTGGTTGTCCCTTGTGCCCAAGTAGGCCCCTGCTACTGTCCTGGTGTGGGCTTCCATGCCTCCATCAGTTGCTGGCCCTCCTTTGCCATCTTTTTCTGAAATTTTCCTAGGGCTGCCAAACTCCTGGTTGGGCTTGAGTTCAGGTTAGAGAGAGTAGTTCCCTACAGAGAAACTGGCTGCTTCCAAGGGCAATCTCTTTAGAGGGCAAATGCGGACCATGGATTCTGGGGGAGATCCCTACTCAGATTTTCCTTTCCACAAGTCCCACCCCCAAATTGCCAGTAACTTCCAAGGCCAGAGTTTGCCACCCCAGAGAGATCCCGTTCCCACCCTCTTAGCCTTGGCATGAAAGTTGTAGCCCCCATGGAACGCTTCCAGGTTCCTGATTCCAAGCCCAATGACACCAATGTAAGACAATCCAGACCTCCATCAAAAATGGATTTTAAGTAGCAGTGGGATTGGGCTGCATTTCAGTCATTCACATATCTGGTTGTGTTCCCAAACATTTAGCTTATGTTTTTTTAAATCAGCGTATGGCACTGAAGGACACTTTTAAATGGTTCTAAAAACATTTTTTTATTATGAAGTATTTAATGTGGCATTGATCAAGGGCAGGCCTTTTGGCCAAATGAGCAGTATCAGTACAGTAAAATTTAGACTAAGCTCATAGGAGGAAAAAGCATTCACACTGTGAAGTGGGAAGAAAGTTTCAATTTACATGTACCATGGACTCCGAAAAAGACATGTAAGTGGGATCCAGACCAAATCAGGCCTGCTTTCTCCCTTGAAGATATCAATTGATGATAGTGCTTATGTCACATCATGAGAAGACAAGGTTCACTAGAAAAGACAATAATGCTAAGAAAAATTGAAGGCAGTAGGGAAAAGAAGAATACCCTAGATGTGGTAGATTGACTGCGGTTTGCAATACATGGACAAGGTTTTTGGGATACTGTGGAGCTCAATATAATTCTAAAGTACACCACAAGTGATTTGAATGCATAAAACATACAGACACATACACATAAAATGTATATACCCCCTCCCCACCAAATTAAAGGTTTATCTTATGCCCCGGTTTTCTCCCCCATGGGAACCTAGAGTGGTTTACACATTGCTGTTCTCCCTTGATTTGTTTCACCCTCATCACAACCAGGCTAACAATAGACAGCTGCTCCATGCCTCACATTGGAGTGACTCCACCGATGGCCTTCTTAGTTGTTGGAGGGGGTGGAGGGGGGGGAGGAAGGAAACAACGCACTCCTGCCCACTCTATCTGGGGCCTAGGTGACCAAATTGCTTGGCCTTGGCAAGGAGCCAGTGGTGGGGCGGCACTGGTTCTGGGGCCCCGTCCAGAACATTTGTCCAGGGCCCCAAAATCACGTAGACTGCCTCTGGAAAACACAACACAATTGTTTACTTAGGCTGAGCCAAGAACATCCATCAAGCCTACAAGGCACAGAATCAGAGTCTGCCAGATTCTAGACCAACTCTCTAGCCATTGCACTACAGTGGATATCTAAAAACTGTTCATACCCCCACCAGCAACTTGAACATTTTTCTCCAAAAGGCACAACTTGGCTGGGTCTCAAAAAGGACTATGATGCATGGGCCTGTCAATGCATACTGGTACTAAGGCTCTGGCCGGGGGGAGGGGGGCATTGTGCCAATGCCACCCTGGCTTTGGAAGGGGACAGTAAAATAGAAGAAATAATCTAGCTTCAGTGCCTCCCCCCCTTCTCTGTCTCTCTCTCTCTCTATAATGTGAGTGAAAACATTACTATACCATCACTGAAGCCTACAGGATACTTAGGGTCTGTTCACACACGCATGATCATTTAATGGCAATGCTCTGGCATGATGATGTTTGTTCTAGGAGGTGATGTGATCATCACACAAGGCTGGGGAGCACGCACAATTCACAGCAGGCAGATTTGGGCCACAAGGGATCCTGCTTTGGCCTGTAGGGCCCAAATCAGCCCACTGCAAAGCACAGGCATACTCTCAGGGCAGCCAGATGACATCAGTGACATCACGGCAGCAGCCCCTGGAGCGTACCTTGAAGGCTCATTCACTGACTTTCCCCCTTCGGGGTGATAGGTGAGAGTGGGGGATCCCCCACCAAGGGGAAACGGATCCCTAATTGTGTCTGAGGTTGTGGAAATCAAATGGGTCATTACCTCCATATTGCTTCTGTCTTTGAGGGACTTACATGCACATTATATTTAACTCCAGATTTCTTGATTGTCAAGGAATGCATGTGGTGGGGGGTAGGGGGGAAGGGTGGGAGAAGGGCGGCATTTGGCATGCAAAATGCCACCCCTGGCAAGACAAGCCTCTCCCAGCTGTCGGTGGTAGAGATGAGAGCAGAGCACCCACTTGGGGAGGCCATGAAATGGCCCCCCCAAGTGGGAGCAGGCTGAGCCTTGGTGGGGGGATGGGAGGAAGGGTGGGAGAAGGGCCCCAGAGGGTTGGGGGGGGGATTTTGTTGCTGTGGTTCCCCCCCATTAAGTCATGTTATGGAGGGAGAGTTGTATTAGGCTGGTAGTTATTATGATCATCTTCTGTTTCCATGCCCTGTTGTGCCCGCTCACTATGTGACCTGTTGTAATGTTCAAAACTTTACTGTTTGTCCATTTCAAAAAAAAAATTGTGTTTAAGATTCTCTGATGTGTAGTTAATTGTGTTGTGTTGTGCTATGAGGGACAATAAGTGTAATATGTTGTGATTTGTTGACCACTTGTAATTTGAAAATGAGAAAATAAAGGTTTTTTAAACTTAATGATTGTGTGTCTGTGTTCCCTTCTTTGATGGGAGGTTGGTTCCCAGCATAGGGAACAATGGGGCAGGCTGGCCAGCCTTCTCTGCGGGTGGTGGGGGGGTCAGGGGGGTGGTTGTCTGTGTGCCAGGGCAGGTGCTCTTTCCCAGGGACGATTTGGCACTGCCACCATTGTGGCACCCCTTGTCTGTGCAGAACTGCCCTGGGAAAGAGAGTTTAGGGGTTCCCAAAAGGGGAGGGCAGGCCAGCCTGTTCCTGGGGTTATGGTGGGTGTGGGGCAGGTGGGGGTGGATTTGGGTCTGTGAGGGGCTACTGGGGGGATTTGGGTCTGTGTGTGGCAGCTGGGGTGGGGGAACTGGGTTTGTGTGGGGCTGTGAGGGGTGGACTTTAGGGGCTGAGAGCACCTACTTGGGGAGGCCATGAAATGGCCCCCCCAAGTGGGAGCAGGCTGAGCCTTGGTGGGGGGTGGGAGGAGGGGTGGGAGAAGGGCCCCAGAGGGTTGGGGGGCATTTTGCATGCAAAATGCCACCCCTGGCAACACAAGCCTCCCCCAGCTGTCAGTGGTAGAGATTAGAGCACCTACTTGGGGAGGCCATGAAATGGCCCCCCCAAGTGGGAGCAGGCTGAGCCTTGGTGGGGGGTGGGAGGAGGGGTGGGAGAAGGGCCCCTGAGGGCTGGGGGGCATTTTGCATGCAAAATGCCACCCCTGGCAAAGGAAGCCTGCCTCTTCATTTTTTCCCCATAGGAAATAATGAAGAGAGATCAGCAGCAGCATGCTAACAATATGCTGCTCCTTTGCTTTCTTATGGGGAGGATGGGGGGACCTGCTTTGGGGGGCCATAACATGGCCCCCCAAAGTCCAATCTGTCTGAAACTTGGGTAGTTGTTAGAGAAGGGTTAGAGGAAGGTCCCCACCAATTTTGGGCTTATTTGGTGGGAAAATGCCTCCTCCAGGCGTCCTGAAAGACGGAGGCATTTTCCCAGCAAAAAAACCCGAAAGAATCCCGAAAGAATGCCGAAATAATGCCGAATCCCGAATCCCGAAAGAGATTCTTGTTTCGGCTTTCGGCTAATGCCGGTAGAGAATCTTGTTTCGGGTAATCCCGAAACAAGAAAGCCGAAAGTTTTTTCCTTGCACACCCCTAGTGTGGAGGGGAAAGGCAGGTAGGTAGGCAATGGGGTTTTGTGGAGGGCTGAGAGCCAGGTGAGGTGTGGAGGGGAAAGGCAGGTAGGGAGGCAATGGGGTTTTCGGGAGGGGTCAGAGGCAGGTGGGGTGTGGAAAGGAAAGGCAGGGAGGGAGGCAATGGGGGTTTGGATTGGAGAGCAGAGTGCCGTGGCTCCAGAGGCCTTGCAGGGTGGTGGCACTCGGCTCATACTGCCTTTCCCCGGGCCCAAGGAGAGTGGAGCACTGCTGCCCTGCGAGGCCCCAGGAGCCGTGTGCACGGCTCTCCTGGAACCCGGGTCGAGATGCCGCAAGAGGAGCACCGCCGCCATGCAAGGCCCCGGGTCTTTGCAGAGTGGCGTGCCCGGCTCCGGCAGGGCTGACATGGCAGCGGGTGCTTTGCCCTCGTCCTGTCCCTGCCGAAAGCAGCACAGCACGGTTCTGGCAGGGGTCAGAGGGCAGCAGGCTTCTCTCCTGCCGCGGCTCCCCTGAGGCTTTCTGACACGCCACCCTTGCTGCCCTTCCTGCGCCACTACGGGAAGGGCTGAGAGGGGCACCGCTGTGGTGCAAGGGCTGAGCGGAGCACTGCTGCCGTGCAAATCCCCGGATCTTTGCAGAGTGGCACACCTGGCTCCGGCAGGGCTGACGCGGCAGCGAGCACTTCGCCCTCGCCCTGTCACCCTGTCCCTTCCGAAAGCGGTGCAGCTTGGCTCCAGCATGGATCAGAGGGTGGCGGGCTTCTCTCCCGCCGCGGCTCCCCCAGGGCTTGCCAGCGCGCCGCCCTTCCCGTGCCGCTGCCACTGCCCTCCAAACGGGCTGCGAAGCCTGCGGCATCGAGCGGCACCCTCCAGAAGCGGCCTGCCTGGTGCATTTTTATGCTGGTGCGCCCTGTGCAAGCGCATCAGCATCAATGTGAGTCATCGGAAACCCGCTAAGGGAATTATAAAGTAGGACTAGCAACAAAGCCCGTTGTGGGGGGGGGAAACCAAGAGGCTCTAGAAAGGGCAGGGCAGGCGGGGCAAGCATTTCCGCTTCCACCGCAACATGATCTGGTCAAGGGGAGGGCCGGGCAGCCGGGCCTGGCACTGCCCCCTCTGCTGCACCCCAATATGGGCAGGGGGAAGACAGGGTGGCTGGGCCTGGCATTGCTCCCTCCCCAGTGCTGACCAATCATGTTGGGAAAGGGCTGGGAGGCGGGACCGTCCATCCTGCCACCTCCTCACCCCAACTGGGCTGCAGAGGGTTTGGTAGGTGGACCCTTCCCTCCACCAGCCAATCCCAGGCCTGATTTGGACACCGCAGAGCCAGGAGCATCACTGGGGGGGGGGGGAGAGAAGGGCCCTGGAGTGCTCCTGTGCACTGCAGCCACCCGATTCTGCCCAGAATTGGGCCACTGTGGAGACCAGGAGAGCTTCTGGGCAGGCAGAAAGGGCCCAGGAGCACTCCTGAGCCCTGCAGCTGGCTTATTTAGCCCTGATTCGAGCTGAATCGGGCAGCTGTGGAAACTGGGAGTTCTATCTGTGTTGGGGGCAGAAATGGCCCTGGAGTACTCCGGTGCTCCACAGTGCGTCGAATTGGGACTGCTTTGGTCTGAAATCGCCCTACTGTGGTGCATAGGAGCATGCTGAACCATCAGAGAGTGTGCCCAGGGAGCAGCATTCCCCGTGCTTCCCCCAATTGGCCTGGCCCTGCAAGTGTATGGCAGATAGACCTGAGCTGTATGGGTCTGTGCAAAGCTATGGCAAGTAGATGTGGCCTTGAGACATGCAGGGGCCAAGTAGCCATGGCAAATAGATCCGGCCTTTGGAAGTGCGATCAGATCTACCTGCTTTGCAATGCCATGGCGAATAGACCTGTCCTTCAGACATGCAGAAGCCAGGTCTGCCCCGCCCCCCACCGGGCCATTCAATGCCATAGCAATTAGACCTGGCCTTCAGATGAGTAGAGGTCAGGTCTACCCACCAAACAAAGCCATGGTGAGTAGACCCAACCTTTGGATATGTGTGTTGGCCAAGTCTATCTGCCTGGCAAACCTGTAGCAGGTTGATCCAGAGGCCAGGTCCACTTACTGTGCAATATCATGGCAAGTAGACCTTGGTTCTGCACATCTGGCATGCAAGCTGCACTGCACACAAAACCTCTCCATGCAGCAGATCGAGGCTTGGAGGTGGGAAAAGGAGGTGGAACTGTGGAGATAGAGGGCAAGCAACACTCTCCACACCTGTATCCTCTTCCCCACAGCAGACCGAGGCTTGGGCAGGATCCTTGGGAGGCAGAGCGCAGTCAAGCCAGGCATGCCCCAGGCCTCCTTGACCCAATTGTGTCTGGTGAGGGTGGAGCCGACAGCTCTGCAATGCCATGGAGAGTAGACCTGGCCTTCGGACATGCAGGGGCCAGGTGTTCTCCCCTTGCAATGCCATGGAAAGTAGACCTGACCATCAGAAGAGTAGAGGTCAGGTCTACTTACCAAAGTCTTGATGAGTAGAGCTGGCCTTCAGAGGTGTACAAAGGCCAGGTCTATCTGCTCTGCAAAGCAATAACAGGTAGATCTGGCCTCTGCCACTTCAGAGGCCAGGTCTACTTCCTGTGCAAGGCCAAGGGAAGTAGACCTGGGCTCTGCAGGTCCATCATTCAATCCACATTACCTGCTGCCTTCTCCTCCTGCCTTCTCCTCCACTGCTGGGGGGAACCTTGGGAGGAGGATCACAGGGAAGCGAGGCTTGCCCCGTAACTGCCAGCCCATAACTGCGCTGAGCAGATTTTGAAAAATATTCCTTGGGCATCAGCTGACAACTCATTACAGGGATCTTCACCGTGTGACCAAAGGAACACTGCACCCAGTCTTTGCTTGCTCACTCACCTGCTGCAGCAGTCATTTAGTGTCTGCACCCATCGTGGTGTGTCAGAATCACAAACATGCCAGCAGGCTCCAAAGGGTCGCAAGTTTGGGGACCCATTTTTTTTACTCTTGGATTTATAGTCTGTTATCACTGCAACCTGACCAAAAATGGATTAGAACAAACTCAGTAAATAGATAAAACAGCAAAAGCATGCAACAAAATAAGACCATGAGTTTGTCAACTGTTAAGCTAAGGTATGAAATGAGTTTTTTCACAGAGAGATGTGCTCTGGGCCAGTGGTCGACAGAATTAGCAAAATTGAGCAAGGAATTTGAGTGGGGTGTGACACTTGAGGGGGACATGGAAGTCTGGATGGCTGTGGAAAACGCTGTGGGAGCAGGAAGGGAGAGAACAGGAGGATTTATGCCTGAAAATAGAAGAGGTGGCTGATATAGACTTCATGAAATTGTGATGAAACTGACCAGGCAAGAGGAAGGATAAAGATATAGGAGGATCTGAAACGATGATAGCTAAACAAATCCCTGGAAGATAAATTGAAATGTTAAGTGTTTGATTCCAGTCTTGGTGACTTCAGTTGGAGACAACTATCTCTATAAGAGACCATTATTCCAGTCATGGGCATGCCATTCCAGCCACAGAACAATTCTACAAATTTTAGAGATCATTAGTCCATACAGGGATGATTCAATTAGCTCCCACAAAGCTTCTACCACACCAGTGTTGCCAAGTAGGCCCCCTCCCCTGCTTTAAGGCCTGCCATGAACTGTGTTAAAGTTTCCTGCGTTGCTGTTTTACTGCTGCACCAAAGACTGCTTTGCACGTGTGTGTTCTGATACACGTGTCAGTTTCCTGCCTGCTTGCTAATTATCTTGCTGCTGCAATAGACTGTGTAGTTCACTGACTCCATGTTTGGTTAACTGCACAAAGGACTCCCTTTCTGGGCAGCCCTGCCCTGACCTGTATCTGGAATTCCCAGTGTGTGTTTGGACTGTGTTACAAGTGTGCCCCGTGCCTGCTTTGCCATCTGCCACGGACCGTGCCTGTTCCCTGCTTTGGACTGTGTTTCAAGTGTTGTTCCCCCTGCCTCCATGGAAGCCTGCCTCATATGGGCCCAAGCCGCTGCTAGCAGCCGGGCGCCTGCCGGGGGAAACCTCCAGCGAGCCTGGCTAGGCGCTCCCTGGTCAGTTCCCGCCTGGAGCCTCCCGCGAGCCGGCCGCCGAGCTTGCCCTCGCTACCGGGCAGCCTGCTATCCAGCCCCAGCTATGCCCAGCCGGCATCCATGTTCTTAGGCAGCCAGAAGACCCTGGGAAGAAGACTGCTTTGGGAAGCCATTTCGGCGAAGCGGGCACACCACGTCCGCAGCGAGAGTACCTCGCCCCGCTCTGCATATCTTAGGAGCCGCCCCGGAGAAGAGCTAAGTGCTGACCATCCCAAGCACTTAGAGAATGCATCTCAAAGAAACCTCCGCATTCCAGAGCTGATGACATCAGGACAAGCCCTGTCCGCTGGAACATCCTTTCAGCCCACTTGGATTTCCCCCTCCCTCTTTTGTCCCCTCTTCCTGAGGTGTCACTTATCACAATCTGATTACCAAAGTGGCCCATCTAAGCCATTCAGTAGCCCATTAGAACCTTTGTTTTAAACTGTGAGAGCCACCAAGTACAGCACCAGCCCCAGGGTACGTTTTGGGGTATTTAAGCTGGTCTCTCAGACCACTCGGTGCCTCGGCCATTCCCTATCCAGACCTCCTTGCTGTCCGTCTGTGGTCCCAGTGCTGGCATTGGGCCACCCTCGCTGCTGTGTCTCTGCTTCGCTCCAGGATTGTGAGTATTTCCCTTATCATCGTTGGGAACCCGCTAATGCGAAAGTCTCTATATTTCTTACTCTGTGTTTCTTAGGTCTCGTATGTTCTCTTGTATGCTTGTGCAAGTTTAGGCTTACGCCACACTAAATACACGTGTTTGGAACTTATTTGTAGTCTGTCTCTTTTTCACTAGAGTGTCTGGGATCGGGACCTCCGTATACATAGGTTATGATCCGCGCTTAATTTTAAGTTACAGACTGCTATAGCTAATTCCCCATTACAATAAAAAGCAGTTCTGGTAACACCAGGGGCTTTCAGGGCAATGATGGGGCTGAAATTCAACTGCAAGACCACATCTCTCACACCCATAGACCACTACTCCAGTCGAGGGTCTCTCATTCCAGTCCCAGAGCCCTTCTGGCACACACAGGGGCCTTCATTCCAGTCAGGGGCCTGTCATTCCAGTCCCCGAGCCCTTCTTGCACCCCCAGAGGCCGTCATTCCAGCATGGGGCCTGTCAATCCAGTCCAAGAGCCCTTCTGGCACACCCAGGGGGCGTCATTCCAGTCAGGGACCTGTCATTCCAGTCCGAGAGCCCTTCTGGCACACCCAGGGGACATCATTGTACTCAGGGGCCTGTCATTCCAGTCCCAGTGAGCTTCTGGCACACCCAGGGCCCATCATTCCAGTCACGGGCCTGTCATTCCGGTCTCAGAGCATTTCTGCCACACCCAGGGGCCGCCATTCCAGTCAGAGGCCTGTCATTCCAGTCCCAGAGCCCTTCTGGCACACCCAGAGACCATCATTCCAGTCAGGGACCTGTCATTCCAGTCCTAGAGCGCTTCTGGCACACTCAGGGGCCGTCATTCCAGTCAGGGACCTGTCATTCCAGTCCGAGATCCCTTCTGCCACACCCAGGGGCCGTCATTCCAGTCAGGGGCCTGTCATTCCGGTCTCAGAGCCTTTCTGCCACACCCAGGGGCCGTCATTCCAGTCAGGGGCCTGTCATTCCAGTCCCAGAGCCCTTCTGGCACACCCAGAGACCATCATTCCAGTCAGGGACCTGTCATTCCAGTCTCCGAGCCCTTCTGGCACACCCAGGGGGCTTCATTGTACTCAGGGGCCTGTCATTCCAGTCCCAGAGCCCTTCTGGCACACCCAGAGGCCATCATTCCAGCATGGGGCCTGTCATTCCAGTCCAAGAGCCCTTCTGGCACACCCAGGGGCCATCATTCCAGTCAGGGACCTGTCATTCCTGTCCTAGAGCCCTTCTGGCACACCCAGGGGCAGTCATTGTACTCAGTTGCCTGTCATTCCAGTCCCAGAGCCCTTCTGCCACACCCAGGGGCCGCCATTCCAGTCAGGCGCCTGTCATTCCATTCCCCGAGCCCTTCTGGCAAAGCCAGGGCCCGTCATTCCAGCATGGAGCCTGTCAATTCAGTCGCTGAGCCCTTCTGGCACACCCAGGGGCCGTCATTCCAGTCTGGGGCCTGTCATTCCAGTCCCAGAGCCCTTCTGGCACACCCAGAGGCCATCATTCCAGCATGGGGCCTGTCATTCCAGTCCAAGACGCCTTCTGGCACACCCAGGGGCCATCATTCCAGTCAGGGACCTATCATTCCAGTCCTAGAGCCCTTCTGGCACACCCAGGGGCCGTCATTGTACTCAGGGGCCTGTCATTCCAGTCCCCGAGCCCTTCTGGCACACCCAGGGGCCATCATTCCAGTCAGGGGCCTGTCATTCCAGTCCCCGAGCCCTTCTGGCACACCCAGGGGTCGTCATTCCAGTCAGGGGCTTGTCATTCCAGTCCCCGAGCCCTTCTGGCACACCCAGGGCCCTTCATTCCAGTCAGGGGCCTGTCAATCCAGTCCCTGAGCCCTTCTGGCACACCCAGGGGCCGTCATTCCAGTTGTCAGAACTGTAGCTAGATAATGTCCTTACTCCAGACTACCTTCTGCAATCAGACAAGAGTCCATTGTTTCCAAAAGGTTTTTACTGAAGAATTAGTTCATTATAGTCCACTGGCCTGAATACAATATTCAGGATGGCACATATGCATTGTTACCAATGACAGGCAAAGCATGAGGTACAAAGTAACAGATCCCAGCAGGCCCAACCTCCCCCCATAGTTCTCAAAACAATCCCTTTGAAGTCAGGAAAGCGAAAGTCCTTCAAGGCTGGTTCTCGGTGGAACAGCAGTAGCCAAAACAATCCTTCTCTGTGAGATAGCTGCCTGGGAACCTTGGCACCTGTGAAGAAAGCACTTAAACACTGAAAGAATTAAAAATGGAGTCGGTTAGGCAAGAACACACATGCAAACATTCTGAACCTGACATTCTGCCCCCTCTAAGATGCTCCCCCCCCCCAGGTTTATGTGGGTAGCGAGAATGGAACGCTTTAACCAATCTAGGAGCATGAACATGTACAGAATTCACCCACTCATCAAACCCAGAGTCAAAGTCTTTCCACCTGATGAGGTAAAACAGCTGATTTCTTTTGAATTTAGAGTCCAAAATTTGCTGTACTTCATAATGAGTTTGATCATCAATCAAAGTTGGAATGGGAGTGGCATGGACGTGCCACTGGTCTGCAGGAGGAGCTTTTTTCAACAGACTAATATGAAAAGAGTCGTGTACGTGGCGCAAATTCTTTGGTAAATCCAAGGCAACAGTCACTTTGTTGATTACTTTACGAATAGGAAAGGGTCCAAGAAATTTCAACGCGAGTTTACGGCTGGTTTGAGCTACTTTCAGATTCTTCGTGGAAAGATAAACAAGATCGCCGGGTTGTAAATCCCAATCAGCCGCATGGTGGCGGTCGGCGTATCGTTTGTAATCCTCTTTGGCTTTGTCGAGATGTTTTTTAATTTGAGTCCATTGTTGTGCAGCTTCCCCCCACCATTCCGTTACGTCTCTGGAAGCCGCAGTAGGAGGGGTGAGCGCTTTGAACGGGAAGGGTTTGAAGTGGAAGCCATAAACGACTTTGAAGGAAATTTCTCCTGTTGAGGCGTGCACGCTGTTATTGTAAGAGAATTCTGCCAGGGGGAGCAAATCGACCCAATTATCTTGTTGGAAGTTAATATAGCAGCGAAGAAACTGTTCTAGGATTTGATTAGTTTTTTCCGACTGTCCGTCGGTTTGCGGATGATGGCTTGAACTTAAACCTTGTTCAATATCTAGCATTTGTAAAAGCTCCCGCCAGAAGTTGGCAACGAACTGTCCGCCGCGATCTGAAATCACCTTAGACAGAAAAGAATGTAATTTTACAATGTGTTTCAGAAAAATATCCGCCAGTTTTTTAGCTGAAGGTATAGTGGTGCAAGGTATAAAGTGTGCTTGCTTGGAGAATAAATCCACTACGACCAGAATACAGTTGTGACCTTTGGAGGGGGGTAAATCAGTGATAAAGTCCATGGATATTACTTCCCACGGTCTGCTTGGCGTTTCTAGCGGTTGTAATAACCCGGGAGGCTTGCCTTTGCGTGATTTGGCACTGAGGCAAATGGGACAGGATGCTACATATTGGGAAATGTCCTTGCGCATGCCTGGCCACCAAAATTGGCGTTGTACTAAATGAAGCGTTTTTAAGAACCCATAGTGTCCTGCTGTAGGGGCATCGTGACAGCGCTGCAAGACTTCTTTTCTTAAACTGTCGGGAACATAAAAGCGGTCCCCCCAAAGCCATTCTCCTTGTTTCGATTGTTGCAGTTTGTCTTTGGGCACTTTCCCCCCCTCCTTTTCCACTTCAGCTTTCAGCTTCAACCTCCACTCCTGATCGGGTTCAGGGGGTTGGGCAGTGCGACTGCGCGTTGTCACCACACACCCCAATTGCGTAGGGGAAAATACGGTGTCTATAGTCTCCTCCCTTTTGCTTTTGTGTTGGGGCATGCGCGATACAGCATCAGCAAGAAAGTTCGTTTTGCCCGGCAAAAAGTTTAAAGTGAAATTGAATTTGGAAAAGTATTCTGCCCAGCGCAGCTGTTTAGCATTTAGTCTCCGGGGACTGCGTAGGGCTTCTAAATTCTTATGGTCCGTCCAAACCTCAAATGGATGACGGGCTCCTTCCAACCAATGCCTCCAGGTAGTGAGAGCTGCTTTTACAGCAAATGCCTCCTTTTCCCATACGTTCCAATTTCTCTCTACTTCAGAAAACTTTCGGGATAGGAAGGCACAGGGCTTGAGTTTCCCGTCCTCCCCCTTTTGCAAAAGTACGCCCCCAATTGCGGTGTCGCTGGCGTCAACTTGCACTACAAAGGGGCGATTCTCATCGGGGTGTTGGAGGGCGGGTTCGGAGACAAACTGCATTTTGAGAAGATCGAATGCCTCTTGGCATTCTTGCGTCCAAGGCAATTTGGCACTCGGCTTTTTGGCATTGTCCCCCTTGTCTTTAGTTTTTAACAGTTCGGTTAGGGGGAGTGTAAGTTGAGCAAAGTTTGCAATGAATTCCCTATAGAAGCTGGCGAAACCTAAAAAGGATTGAAGTTCTTTGCGAGTAGTAGGAGTTTGCCAACTTTGGATTGCTTGTACTTTGCTCAGATCCATTTTTAAACCATCTTTGGAGATGTAGTAGCCCAAATAAGTAAGTTCTGTTTGGTGAAATTCACATTTAGATAGTTTGATGGGCAGTTTGTTACACATTAGTGTGGCCAGAACTCTTTTTACAAGATCCACGTGTTCCTCCTCAGATTCTGATTATATTAAGACATCATCTAGGTAAACCACCACTCCTTTGTATAAAAATTCATGTAATACTTCATTGATCATGGACATGAAAACCGATGGGGCCCCAGCTAAACCAAACGGCATAACTAAATATTCAAACTGGCCGAGGGGCGTGTTAAAAGCGGTTTTCCATTCATCCCCTGCTCTGATACGAACGTGGAAGTAGGCATCTTTTAAGTCTAATTTTGTAAAGATCTTACCTTGAGCCACGACGTTGAGCAGGTCTCTGATGAGCGGGATGGGGTAGGCGTTGCTGGATGACACAGCGTTAAGTCCCCGAAAATCAGTGCACAGTCTTAAGCCCCCATCCTTCTTTTTGACGAAGAGCACTGGTGCAGCGTGTGGGCTGTTAGCAGGTCGTATAAATCCTCTTTGAAGATTAGTGTCAATGAATTTGCGGAGTTCTTCTCTTTCGTTGGGGCTCATGGGATATAGGCGGCCCTTAGGCAGCGAGGCGCCCGGTAAAATTTCTACAGCGCAGTCTGTCCTCCTATGTGGAGGTAGAGTATTGGTCTCTTCCTCTGTGAAGGCTTGGATGTAGGCTCTATATTGCTTGGGTATTTGATTAATTTCTTCCTGGGTGAGGAGAGCTGATTCGTTGTGGGTAGGATTGGTACCCCAATTTTTATCCCAATGGTGATTTTTGCAGGCGTCATGGCTGAACGTGATGCTCCCTTCTGTCCAGTTTATATAGGGGTTGTGGTTGCACAACCACGGGCTCCCCAGGATCAAGGGGTATTTGGCGGTGGCACTAATGACGAACGATCTTACTTCCCAGTGATGTCCCATGCCGGTTACGACCGGAGTGGTTTCGGTGGTGACTGGGTTCATATTAGTGCCGTCCATTTGCTCAAAAATGACGGGCGTTTCCAAATCTTGTACAGGAAGCACTAATCCATTCACCAGGGCTGGAGCAATAATGTCCCTTGAGCAGCCCGAATCTATCAGGGCTTGCACGCGGATGTGCATTTTTCTATCTGGATTTACTAATATTACAGGTATGAAAAGTATGGACCCTGGAGGTCTGTTCAAAGCAGGAACGGACTGAGTTTTGATCTGCCGTTTGGGGCCTTTTACGACAGATCCATTTCGTTTCCCGAAGTGGGACTCTCTGGATTCTCCTCCCCAGTTAGAGCTGTTGAATCATATTCCATAACTTCTTCCAACTCTAACCCTCTCTCGGGGAGGTTCTTCCGAAGAGCTCCTCGGCCCCTCGTTGACCGGGGAGCTGGTGTTGGACACGGTGGTGCCGAGTAGGTTGCGGGGGCTGGACGTCTTAGTTGGAGCGGAGGTCTTTGCACAGGCCGGTACGGACATTGCGCTGCAAAGTGACCACTTTGGCCACACTGCAAGCACAAACCTTGTTGCCATCTAGCATCTCTCGCTCCTCGAGTAGCGTATCCAGCCCCTCGGCTTCCTCGAACGAGAACGGAGGAGCGCCTTTGGCCCGCGGGTTGTTGGTGTTGTTCCACCAAACGAACTTCTAGCATACGATTTTCTACTTCGCAAGTTAACTGGATCCACCCTAACAGCGTAGGAGGATTATCTTGCATGAGAGCTCTATCCAACAATTTAGGATTTAATCCCTGTTTGAATAAAATGATTTTGGTGGATTCTTCACACCTTGGGCATTTGGCAGCGAGCTGTCGGAATTTTGTAACATAGTCTCTAGCCGACATGCTGCCTTGCCTAATAGACTGCAATTCAGTCCGGGCCCTAGTTTCTTCTAGGGGATCTTCATATTGGGCTCGAAGCGTGTCCACTAGCCCTTGAAGTGTATTCAACTCGGGGGCACCAATATCATAAAGTCCTACATACCAGTCCGCCGCTTTGCCTTGAAGTCTCGATCCCAGGTGTTCGATCTGACTGGCTTCACTTCCAAATAGGTGTCCCCATCGATTGAAAAACTGTACTGCTTGGACAAGGAAAAATCCCAGTTTGGAAGGATCTCCATCAAACGTAGCTTCCAGCTTAACCCAACCCATGGGAAGTTCTTGCCTGGGAGCTGGTGCTGGCATCGGGTAGACGTCGAGCGGGGCGAGTTGTAAAGGAGGCTGTCGCGGTGTTGGCGGTAGCGGCAGCGGAGGTTGGTGAAGATAAGGTTGAGGTTGATGTGGGGGAGGCCCTCCCGGGATCGGCTGGGGAGGCCCTCCAGGTACGGGTTGTAGTGGCGATGGCCGTAAGGGTGCCGGCTGAACCGGCGGTGGGCCTCGAGGCGTCGGTAATCTGGGCGCTGGTAAAAGAGGAGCGGGTATCGGCCCTTGGGGTGCCGGTTGAACTGGGGATGGGTGAGGAGAGATAGGTTGGAGAGGCAGCATGGTCCCCCACGGCCCCGGTGTTTGGTGTGGCCTGGGAGTAGTACCTCTTCCAATTCTGCTCGTCCCAGGGATGACTCGCGGTGTATCTCCTCTCGGAAGGCTTGGTGGCTGATTCGCTTGGGTCGTGGGTGGAGGCACTATAGGGGAAGTGGGTCTCAGGGGTTGTCCTGGTTCCCCACCTCCTCCTCCGGTTACACTGTCATCGGGAATGATTGGACGATCGGGACAGGGGTCTTCTGGGCACGGTTCTCCACCTCCT
This sequence comes from Eublepharis macularius, assembly GCF_028583425.1. Taxonomy (NCBI): domain Eukaryota; kingdom Metazoa; phylum Chordata; class Lepidosauria; order Squamata; family Eublepharidae; genus Eublepharis; species Eublepharis macularius. Next base: position 27,121 of record NC_072804.1, read on the forward strand.
CCGCCGGCTCCGTTGTCATCCGGTATGATCAGCTGTTCGGGACGGGGTTCTTCTGGACACGGGTCTTCAGGACAAGGTCTTTCCCCGGTTACAGAATCAGAATCCCCCGTTTCCGGTGGCTGTTGCGGCCACGGTTGGATGGGGCCCTCCGGATGGGGCAAAAGATTTTGTAGGTTTGACAAACTTTGATTGATGTCTGGTAGACCAGCTGGTGGTTCACGTCCACCGTCCCCCACCACGAGTACAGATATCAGGTGGACGGCGTGGGCTAAGCTTTCTTCCATGTTTGCTAGTCTGGTCTCCAAAACTTGCACTCTGTCTGGATTCACCTCCTCCTGTTCAGTATAACCAGTAGCTTGCGAGGTGGGCACATATTCAGTATGTGGCCTCGGTAGGCCAGGTAATATTTCTTCCACTCCTTGTTCTTCTTGAGATCTTGCGGCTAAGATCCCTTTCGCCAAACCAGTGATTGCCGATATCCCAGAGTCAATTGCAATTGTTCTGCTTTGAAGCTGCACCCATTGGTGCTCACTTACTTCTTGTTGCCCCGACCACGGGGTGACTTCCGAATAATCCCAGCTTAAGGCGCCACGACGGGACGTCTCCCACTCCGTTTCTTCGGTCGTCCTGTTCCAGTAAAGCCACGGTTGGCTGCTGGCATGCTTGGGTATAGACTCCAAACTGCGCCAACTATCCAGCTGTGTTTGCGTGAACATCGTACTGGCCCTCCGTTCCCTCGTCTCCCTTGGTCTCGCGCCCCACTGTGTCGGAGTGGGTACAGAAAACAGTGGTTCGGCTGTAGCTCTGGGCCGGGTATCTGCACTGCTGGGAGCGAGAGTGTAGAGCGTAGTAACCGAGGAGCTGTTTCCCCATGGTACAGGTCCTTGAGGTTCCAATCCTTGAGAGCCGGGGGATGCATACGGGTCAAACAAAGGATCCCCGATTGGGACAGCTTTGGAGTTCGTCTGATCCGGCTTAGGCATTGGAAAAGGTGATTGGTAACAAAATGTCAGAACTGTGGCTAGATAATGGCCTTACTCCAGACTACTTTCTGCAATCAGACAAGAGTCCATTGTTTCCAAAAGGTTTTTACTGAAGAATTAGTTCATTATAGTCCACTGGCCTGAATACAATATTCAGGATGGTACATATGCATTGTTACCAATGACAGGCAAACCATGAGGTACAAAGTAACAGATCCCAGCAGGCCCAACCTCCCCCTATAGTTCTCAAAACAATCCCTTAGAAGCTAGGAAAGCGAAAGTCCTTCAAGGCCGGTTCTCGGTGGAACAGCAGTAGCCAAAAAAATCCTTCTCTGTGAGATAGCTGCCTGGGAACCTTGGCACCTGTGAAGAAATCACTTAAACACTGAAAGAATTAAAAATGGAGTCGGTTAGGCAAGAACACACATGCAAACATTCTGAACCTGACACCAGTCTGGGGCATGTCATTCCAGTCCCCAAGCCCTTCTGGCACACTGAGGGCCCGTCATTCCAGTCAGGGGCCTGTCATTCCAGTCCCAGAGCCCTTCTGTCACACCCAGGGGCCATCATTCCAGTCAGGGGCCTGTCATTCCAGTCCCCGAGCCCTTCTGGCACACCCAGTGGCCGTCATTCCAGTCAGGGGCATGTCATTCCAGTCCCCGAGCCCTTCTGGCACACCCAGGGCCCTTCATTCCAGTCAGGGGCCTGTCATTCCAGTCCCCGAGCCCTTCTGGCACACCCAGGGCCCGTCATTCCAGTCAGGGCCCTGTCATTCGACTCCCCGAGCCCTTCTGGCACACCCAGGGCCCGTCATTCCAGTCAGGGGCCTGTCATTCCAGTCCCCGAGCCCTTCTGGCACACCCAGGGCCCTTCATTCCAGTCAGGGGCCTGTCATTCCAGTCCCCGAGCCCTTCTGTCACACCCAGGGGCCGTCTTTCCAGTCAGGGGCCTGTCATTCCAGTCCCTGAGCCCTTCTGTCACACCCAGGGGCTGTCATTCCAGTCAGGGGCCTGTCATTCCAGTCCCAGAGCCCTTCTGTCACACCCAGGGGCCGTCATTCCAGTCAGGGGCCTGTCATTCCAGTCCCAGAGCCCTTCTGGCACACCCAGGGCCCGTCATTCCAGCATGGGGCCTGTCAATCCAGTCCCCGAGCCCTACTGCCACACCCAGGGGCCGTCATTCAAGTCAGGGGCCTGTCATTCCGGTCCCCGAGCCCTTCTGGCACACCCAGGGGTTGTCATTCCAGTCAGGGGCCTGTCATTCCCGTCCCTGAGCCCTTCTGGCACACCCAGCGCCCGTCATTCCAGTCAGGGACCTGTCATTCCAGTCCCCGAGCCCTTCTGGCACACCCAGGGCCCGTCATTCCAGTCAGGGGCCTGTCATTCCAGTCCCCGAGCCCTTCTGGCACACCCAGGGGCCGTCATTCCAGTCAGGGGCCTGTCATTCCAGTCCCCGAGCCCTTCTGGCACACCCAGGGCCCTTCATTCCAGTCAGGGGCCTGTCATTCCAGTCCCCGAGCCCTTCTGGCACACTCAGGGCCCGTCATTCCAGTCAGGGCCCTGTCATTCCAGTCCCCGAGCCCTTCTGGCACACCCAGGGCCCGTCATTCCAGTCAGCGGCCTGTCATTTCAGTCCCCGAGCCCTTCTGGCACACCCAGGGGCCGTCATTCCAGTCAGGGGCCTGTCATTCCAGTCCCAGAGCCCTTCTGGCACACCCAGGGCCCGTCATTCCAGCATGGGGCCTGTCAATCCAGTCCCCGAGCCCTACTGCCACACCCAGGGGCCGTCATTCAAGTCAGGGGCCTGTCATTCCGGTCCCCGAGCCCTTCTGGCACACCCAGGGGTTGTCATTCCAGTCAGGGGCCTGTCATTCCCGTCCCTGAGCCCTTCTGCCACACCCAGCGCCCGTCATTCCCGTCAGGAGCCTGTCAATCCAGTCCCCGAGCCCTTCTGGCACACCCAGGGGCCGTCATTCCAGTCAGGGACCTGTCATTCCAGTCCCCGAGCCCTTCTGGCACACCCAGGGCCCGTCATTCCAGTCAGGGGCCTGTCATTCCAGTCCCCGAGCCCTTCTGGCACACCCAGGGGCCGTCATTCCAGTCAGGGGCCTGTCATTCCAGTCCCCGAGCCCTTCTGGCACACCCAGGGCCCTTCATTCCAGTCAGGGCCTGTCATTCCAGTCCCCGAGCCCTTCTGGCACACTCAGGGCCCGTCATTCCAGTCAGGGCCCTGTCATTCCAGTCCCCGAGCCCTTCTGGCACACCCAGGGGCCGTCATTCCAGTCAGCGGCCTGTCATTTCAGTCCCCGAGCCCTTCTGGCACACCCAGGGGCCGTCATTCCAGTCAGGGGCCTGTCATTCCAGTCCCTGAGCCCTTCTGTCACACCCAGGGGTCGTCATTCCAGTCAGCGGCCTGTCATTCCAGTCCCAGACCCCTTCTGTCACACCCAGGGGCCGTCATTCCAGTCAGGGGCCTGTCATTCCAGTCCCCGAGCCCTTCTGGCACACCCAGTGGCCGTCATTCCAGTCAGGGACCTGTCATTCCAGTCCCCGAGCCCTTCTGGCACACCCAGGGCCCGTCATTCCCGTCAGGGCCCTGTCATTCGACTCCCTGAGCCCTTCTGGCACACCCAGGGCCCGTCATTCCAGTCAGGGGCCTGTCATTCCAGTCCCCGAGCCCTTCTGGCACACCCAAGGCCCTTCATTCCAGTCAGGGGCCTGTCATTCCAGTCCCCGAGCCCTTCTGTCACACCCAGGGGCCGTCTTTCCAGTCAGGGGCCTGTCATTCCAGTCCCTGAGCCCTTCTGTCACACCCAGGGGCTGTCATTCCAGTCAGGGGCCTGTCATTCCAGTCCCAGAGCCCTTCTGTCACACCCAGGGGCCGTCATTCCAGTCAGGGGCCTGTCATTCCAGTCCAAGACCCCATCTGGCACACCCTGGGCCCGTCATTCCAGCATGGGGCCTGTCAATCCAGTCCCCGAGCCCTACTGCCACACCCAGGGGCCGTCATTCAAGTCAGGGGCCTGTCATTCCGGTCCCCGAGCCCTTCTGGCACACCCAGGGGTTGTCATTCCAGTTAGGGGCCTGTCATTCCCGTCCCCGAGCCCTTCTGCCACACCCAGCGCCCGTCATTCCCGTCAGGGGCCTGTCATTCCAGTCCCCGAGCCCTTCTGGCACACCCAGGGCCCGTCATTCCAGTCAGGGGCCTGTCATTCCAGTCCCCGAGCCCTTCTGGCACACCCAGGGCCCTTCATTCCAGTCAGGGGCCTGTCATTCCAGTCCCACAGCCCTTCTGGCACACTCAGGGCCCGTCATTCCAGTCAGGGCCCTGTCATTCCAGTCCCCGAGCCCTTCTGGCACACCCAGGGCCCGTCATTCCAGGCAGCGGCCTGTCATTTCAGTCCCCGAGCCCTTCTGGCACACCCAGGCGCCGTCATTCCAGTCAGGGGCCTGTCATTCCAGTCCCTGAGCCCTTCTGTCACACCCAGGGGCCGTCATTCCAGTCAGGGGCCTGTCATTCCAGTCCCAGACCCCTTCTGTCACACCCAGGGGCCGTCATTCCAGTCAGGGGCCTGTCATTCCAGTCACTGAGCCCTTCTGTCACACCCAGGGGCCGTCATTCCAGTCAGGGGCCTGTCATTCCAGTCCCAGACCCCTTCTGTCACCCAGGGGCCGTCATTCCACTCAGGGGCCTGTCATTCCAGTCCCAGAGCCCTTCTGGCACACCCAGGGGCCGTCATTCCAGTCAGGGGCCTGTCATTCCAGTCCCTGAGCCCTGCTGTCACACCCAGGGGCCGTCATTCCAGTCAGGGGCCTGTCATTCCAGTCCCAGACCCCTTCTGTCACACCCAGGGGCCGTTATTCCAGTCAGGGGCCTGTCATTCCAGTCCCAGAGCCCTTCTGGCACACCCAGGGGCCGTCATTCCATTCAGGGACCTGTCATTCCAGTCCCCGAGCCCTTCTGGCACACCCAGGGGCCGTCATTCCAGTCAGGGGCCTGTCATTCCAGTCCTTGAGCCCTGCTGTCACACCCAGGGGCCGTCATTCCAGTCAGGGGCCTGTCATTCCAGTCCCAGACCCCTTCTGGCACACCCAGGGGCCGTCATTCCAGTCAGGGGCCTGTCATTCCAGTCCCCGAGCCCTTCTGGCACACCCAGGGGCCGTCATTCCAGTCAGGGGCCTGTCATTCCAGTCCCCGAGCCCTTCTGGCACACCCAGGGGCCGTCATTCCAACATGGGGCCTGTCAATCCAGTCCCAGAACAGGCTATCTGTGCCCAGACACTTTCCTTCAAAATCCATTCCACGTTTTCTTTGCACCTCTTTTTTTGCTCTAATGTGTTTCAATGGAGCCCATGCAAGTCAATGGGCATTCCAGTTTCCCATCATTTCCAATGGGCATTCAAGCCTCTCCCATTATTTCCAATGGGCAATCCTGTCATTCGTTTTA
>NC_072804.1:32650-35150 GCF_028583425.1 Eublepharis macularius
AACGTTTAACTGTAACTTTAACTTCTTAACTTTTAACCTTTTAACTGTGAACTTGTAACTTTAACTTTACTTTAACTTGTACTGTTGTACTGTAACTGTAACTTGAACTTTACTTTAACTGGTAACTTTGAACGTTTAACTTTAACTTTTAACTTTAACGTTAACTTTAACTGTAACTTTAACTTGAACTTGAACTGTGACGTTAACTGTTAACTTGTAACGTTGAACTGTTAACTTTAACTTGAACTTGTATACGTTAACTTTAACTTTAACGTGTAACTTTACTTTAACTTGAACTTTAACTTTAACTTGTTGAACTTTAACTTTGAACTTTAACTTTACTGTTAACTTTAACTTAACGGTAACGGTTCGTAACGGTGAACTTTAATCTGTAACCTTAACTTTAACTTGAACTTAACTTGTACTTAACTTGTAACTGAACGTTGAACTTTAACTTTAACTTTAACTTGGAACTTGAACTTGAACTGTAACTTGAACGTTAACTTTAACTTTAACGTTTAACTTTTTAACTGTAACGTGTAACTTGAACTTTAACTTTGAACTGTTAACTGTAACTGTTAACTTTAACTGTACGTGAAACTTGAACTTGGAACTTAACTGTAACTGTAACGTTAACTGTAACTTTAACTGTTAACTTTAACTTTAACTTGAACTTTAACGTTTAACGTGTAACTTTAACGTTGTAACTGTAACTTAACTTGAACTTTAACTTGACTTGAACTTTAACTGTAACTTTAACTTTAACTTTAACTTTAACTTGGACCTTTAACTTTAACTTTACTGTAACTTTAACTTTAACGTTTAACTTTAACTGTAACTTGTAACTTTAACTTTAACTTGTAACTTGAACGTTAACTTTAACGTTAACTTTGAACTGTAACTGTAACGTTTGAACTGGTAACTTGGAACGTTAACTGTAACTGTTGAACGTGAACTGTGAACGTGTTAACTTAGACTTTAACTGTTGAACTGTTAACGTTGAACTTTGAACTTTAACTTGTAACTTGTAACTTTAACTTTGACTTAACTTGAACGTGAACTTTAACTTTAACTTTAACTGTAACTGGAACTTTAACTTTAACGTTAACTGTAACTTTAACTTTAACGTTAACTTTGAACGTTAACTTTAACTTTAACTTAACTTTACTGTAGACTTTAACTTTAACTTTAACGTTAACTTTAACGTTAACTGTAACTGTAACTGTGGAACGTTAACTTTAACGTTTAACTGTAAAACTGTTAACGTGTAACTTTAACTGTTAACTGTAACTTTAACGTTAACTGTTGAACTTTAACTTTAACGTGTAACTTTAACTGTAACTTGAACTTTAACTTGTAACTTTGTAACTGAACTTGAACGTAAACTTTAACGTACTGTAACTGTGTTCGTAACTTTGAACTTTACTTTAACTTAACGTTAACTTTAACTGTTGTACTGTGAACTTTAACTTTAACTTTAACTTAACTTTGAACTTTAACGTTGAACTGAACGTTAACGTTAAACTTTAACGTTAACTGAACTTGAACGTTAAACTGTTAACGTAACTTTAACTTTAACGTTAACTGTAACTTTAACTTGTACTTTAACGTTAACGTTAACGTTGAACTTTAACTTTAACTTTAACTTTAACTTTAACTCTGTGTATAACTTGAACTTTAACTTTAACTTTAACTTTTAACTTTACTTTAACTCTTGACTTGAACTTAACTCACACACCCCCCCCCCCCTCGGCTGCTTCCCCTCGCTGCGCACACCCCCCACCCCCACCCCCACCCCCACCCCCACCCCCCACCCCCACCCCCACCCCCACCCCCACCCCCCCCCCACCCCCCACCCCCACCCCACCCCCCTCCCCCACCCCCACCCCCACCCCACCCCCACCCCCACCCCCACCCCCACCCCCACCCCCACCCCCACCCCACCCCCTCCCCCACCCCCACCCCCACCCCCACCCCACCCCACCCCCACCCCCCACCCCCACCCCCACCCCACCCCCACCCCCACCCCCACCCCCCTCCCCCACCCCCACCCCCACCCCCACCCCCACCCCCACCCCCACCCCCACCCCCACCCCCACCCCTCCCCACCCCCACCCCCACCCCCACCCCACCCCCACCCCCTCCCCCACCCCACCCCCACCCCCACCCCCACCCCCACCCCACCCCCACACCCCACCCCCTACCCCACCCCCACCCCCACCCCCACCCCACACCCACCCCCACCCCTCACACCCACCCCCACCCCCACCCCCTCCCCCACCCCCACCCCCACCCCCACCCCACCCCACCCCTCCCCCTCCACCCCACCCCCACCCCCACCCCACCCACCTCCCCCACACCCCACCCCCACCCCCACCCCCACCCCCACCCCCACCCCACCCCCACCCCCACACCCACCCCCACCCCCACCCCCAACCCCCTCCCACCCCACCCCAACCCCACCCACCCCTCCCCCAACCCCCACCCCACCCAACCCCCA
>NC_072804.1:37650-172445 GCF_028583425.1 Eublepharis macularius
AACCCTAACCCTAACCCTAACCCTAACCCTAACCCTAACCCTAACCCTAACCCTAACCCTAACCCTAACCCTAACCCTAACCCTAACCCTAACCCTAACCCTAACCCTAACCCTAACCCTAACCCTAACCCTAACCCTAACCCTAACCCTAACCCTAACCCTAACCCTAACCCTAACCCTAACCCTAACCCTAACCCTAACCCTAACCCTAACCCTAACCCTAACCCTAACCCTAACCCTAACCCTAACCCTAACCCTAACCCTAACCCTAACCCTAACCCTAACCCTAACCCTAACCCTAACCCTAACCCTAACCCTAACCCTAACCCTAACCCTAACCCTAACCCTAACCCTAACCCTAACCCTAACCCTAACCCTAACCCTAACCCTAACCCTAACCCTAACCCTAACCCTAACCCTAACCCTAACCCTAACCCTAACCCTAACCCTAACCCTAACCCTAACCCTAACCCTAACCCTAACCCTAACCCTAACCCTAACCCTAACCCTAACCCTAACCCTAACCCTAACCCTAACCCTAACCCTAACCCTAACCCTAACCCTAACCCTAACCCTAACCCTAACCCTAACCCTAACCCTAACCCTAACCCTAACCCTAACCCTAACCCTAACCCTAACCCTAACCCTAACCCTAACCCTAACCCTAACCCTAACCCTAACCCTAACCCTAACCCTAACCCTAACCCTAACCCTAACCCTAACCCTAACCCTAACCCTAACCCTAACCCTAACCCTAACCCTAACCCTAACCCTAACCCTAACCCTAACCCTAACCCTAACCCTAACCCTAACCCTAACCCTAACCCTAACCCTAACCCTAACCCTAACCCTAACCCTAACCCTAACCCTAACCCTAACCCTAACCCTAACCCTAACCCTAACCCTAACCCTAACCCTAACCCTAACCCTAACCCTAACCCTAACCCTAACCCTAACCCTAACCCTAACCCTAACCCTAACCCTAACCCTAACCCTAACCCTAACCCTAACCCTAACCCTAACCCTAACCCTAACCCTAACCCTAACCCTAACCCTAACCCTAACCCTAACCCTAACCCTAACCCTAACCCTAACCCTAACCCTAACCCTAACCCTAACCCTAACCCTAACCCTAACCCTAACCCTAACCCTAACCCTAACCCTAACCCTAACCCTAACCCTAACCCTAACCCTAACCCTAACCCTAACCCTAACCCTAACCCTAACCCTAACCCTAACCCTAACCCTAACCCTAACCCTAACCCTAACCCTAACCCTAACCCTAACCCTAACCCTAACCCTAACCCTAACCCTAACCCTAACCCTAACCCTAACCCTAACCCTAACCCTAACCCTAACCCTAACCCTAACCCTAACCCTAACCCTAACCCTAACCCTAACCCTAACCCTAACCCTAACCCTAACCCTAACCCTAACCCTAACCCTAACCCTAACCCTAACCCTAACCCTAACCCTAACCCTAACCCTAACCCTAACCCTAACCCTAACCCTAACCCTAACCCTAACCCTAACCCTAACCCTAACCCTAACCCTAACCCTAACCCTAACCCTAACCCTAACCCTAACCCTAACCCTAACCCTAACCCTAACCCTAACCCTAACCCTAACCCTAACCCTAACCCTAACCCTAACCCTAACCCTAACCCTAACCCTAACCCTAACCCTAACCCTAACCCTAACCCTAACCCTAACCCTAACCCTAACCCTAACCCTAACCCTAACCCTAACCCTAACCCTAACCCTAACCCTAACCCTAACCCTAACCCTAACCCTAACCCTAACCCTAACCCTAACCCTAACCCTAACCCTAACCCTAACCCTAACCCTAACCCTAACCCTAACCCTAACCCTAACCCTAACCCTAACCCTAACCCTAACCCTAACCCTAACCCTAACCCTAACCCTAACCCTAACCCTAACCCTAACCCTAACCCTAACCCTAACCCTAACCCTAACCCTAACCCTAACCCTAACCCTAACCCTAACCCTAACCCTAACCCTAACCCTAACCCTAACCCTAACCCTAACCCTAACCCTAACCCTAACCCTAACCCTAACCCTAACCCTAACCCTAACCCTAACCCTAACCCTAACCCTAACCCTAACCCTAACCCTAACCCTAACCCTAACCCTAACCCTAACCCTAACCCTAACCCTAACCCTAACCCTAACCCTAACCCTAACCCTAACCCTAACCCTAACCCTAACCCTAACCCTAACCCTAACCCTAACCCTAACCCTAACCCTAACCCTAACCCTAACCCTAACCCTAACCCTAACCCTAACCCTAACCCTAACCCTAACCCTAACCCTAACCCTAACCCTAACCCTAACCCTAACCCTAACCCTAACCCTAACCCTAACCCTAACCCTAACCCTAACCCTAACCCTAACCCTAACCCTAACCCTAACCCTAACCCTAACCCTAACCCTAACCCTAACCCTAACCCTAACCCTAACCCTAACCCTAACCCTAACCCTAACCCTAACCCTAACCCTAACCCTAACCCTAACCCTAACCCTAACCCTAACCCTAACCCTAACCCTAACCCTAACCCTAACCCTAACCCTAACCCTAACCCTAACCCTAACCCTAACCCTAACCCTAACCCTAACCCTAACCCTAACCCTAACCCTAACCCTAACCCTAACCCTAACCCTAACCCTAACCCTAACCCTAACCCTAACCCTAACCCTAACCCTAACCCTAACCCTAACCCTAACCCTAACCCTAACCCTAACCCTAACCCTAACCCTAACCCTAACCCTAACCCTAACCCTAACCCTAACCCTAACCCTAACCCTAACCCTAACCCTAACCCTAACCCTAACCCTAACCCTAACCCTAACCCTAACCCTAACCCTAACCCTAACCCTAACCCTAACCCTAACCCTAACCCTAACCCTAACCCTAACCCTAACCCTAACCCTAACCCTAACCCTAACCCTAACCCTAACCCTAACCCTAACCCTAACCCTAACCCTAACCCTAACCCTAACCCTAACCCTAACCCTAACCCTAACCCTAACCCTAACCCTAACCCTAACCCTAACCCTAACCCTAACCCTAACCCTAACCCTAACCCTAACCCTAACCCTAACCCTAACCCTAACCCTAACCCTAACCCTAACCCTAACCCTAACCCTAACCCTAACCCTAACCCTAACCCTAACCCTAACCCTAACCCTAACCCTAACCCTAACCCTAACCCTAACCCTAACCCTAACCCTAACCCTAACCCTAACCCTAACCCTAACCCTAACCCTAACCCTAACCCTAACCCTAACCCTAACCCTAACCCTAACCCTAACCCTAACCCTAACCCTAACCCTAACCCTAACCCTAACCCTAACCCTAACCCTAACCCTAACCCTAACCCTAACCCTAACCCTAACCCTAACCCTAACCCTAACCCTAACCCTAACCCTAACCCTAACCCTAACCCTAACCCTAACCCTAACCCTAACCCTAACCCTAACCCTAACCCTAACCCTAACCCTAACCCTAACCCTAACCCTAACCCTAACCCTAACCCTAACCCTAACCCTAACCCTAACCCTAACCCTAACCCTAACCCTAACCCTAACCCTAACCCTAACCCTAACCCTAACCCTAACCCTAACCCTAACCCTAACCCTAACCCTAACCCTAACCCTAACCCTAACCCTAACCCTAACCCTAACCCTAACCCTAACCCTAACCCTAACCCTAACCCTAACCCTAACCCTAACCCTAACCCTAACCCTAACCCTAACCCTAACCCTAACCCTAACCCTAACCCTAACCCTAACCCTAACCCTAACCCTAACCCTAACCCTAACCCTAACCCTAACCCTAACCCTAACCCTAACCCTAACCCTAACCCTAACCCTAACCCTAACCCTAACCCTAACCCTAACCCTAACCCTAACCCTAACCCTAACCCTAACCCTAACCCTAACCCTAACCCTAACCCTAACCCTAACCCTAACCCTAACCCTAACCCTAACCCTAACCCTAACCCTAACCCTAACCCTAACCCTAACCCTAACCCTAACCCTAACCCTAACCCTAACCCTAACCCTAACCCTAACCCTAACCCTAACCCTAACCCTAACCCTAACCCTAACCCTAACCCTAACCCTAACCCTAACCCTAACCCTAACCCTAACCCTAACCCTAACCCTAACCCTAACCCTAACCCTAACCCTAACCCTAACCCTAACCCTAACCCTAACCCTAACCCTAACCCTAACCCTAACCCTAACCCTAACCCTAACCCTAACCCTAACCCTAACCCTAACCCTAACCCTAACCCTAACCCTAACCCTAACCCTAACCCTAACCCTAACCCTAACCCTAACCCTAACCCTAACCCTAACCCTAACCCTAACCCTAACCCTAACCCTAACCCTAACCCTAACCCTAACCCTAACCCTAACCCTAACCCTAACCCTAACCCTAACCCTAACCCTAACCCTAACCCTAACCCTAACCCTAACCCTAACCCTAACCCTAACCCTAACCCTAACCCTAACCCTAACCCTAACCCTAACCCTAACCCTAACCCTAACCCTAACCCTAACCCTAACCCTAACCCTAACCCTAACCCTAACCCTAACCCTAACCCTAACCCTAACCCTAACCCTAACCCTAACCCTAACCCTAACCCTAACCCTAACCCTAACCCTAACCCTAACCCTAACCCTAACCCTAACCCTAACCCTAACCCTAACCCTAACCCTAACCCTAACCCTAACCCTAACCCTAACCCTAACCCTAACCCTAACCCTAACCCTAACCCTAACCCTAACCCTAACCCTAACCCTAACCCTAACCCTAACCCTAACCCTAACCCTAACCCTAACCCTAACCCTAACCCTAACCCTAACCCTAACCCTAACCCTAACCCTAACCCTAACCCTAACCCTAACCCTAACCCTAACCCTAACCCTAACCCTAACCCTAACCCTAACCCTAACCCTAACCCTAACCCTAACCCTAACCCTAACCCTAACCCTAACCCTAACCCTAACCCTAACCCTAACCCTAACCCTAACCCTAACCCTAACCCTAACCCTAACCCTAACCCTAACCCTAACCCTAACCCTAACCCTAACCCTAACCCTAACCCTAACCCTAACCCTAACCCTAACCCTAACCCTAACCCTAACCCTAACCCTAACCCTAACCCTAACCCTAACCCTAACCCTAACCCTAACCCTAACCCTAACCCTAACCCTAACCCTAACCCTAACCCTAACCCTAACCCTAACCCTAACCCTAACCCTAACCCTAACCCTAACCCTAACCCTAACCCTAACCCTAACCCTAACCCTAACCCTAACCCTAACCCTAACCCTAACCCTAACCCTAACCCTAACCCTAACCCTAACCCTAACCCTAACCCTAACCCTAACCCTAACCCTAACCCTAACCCTAACCCTAACCCTAACCCTAACCCTAACCCTAACCCTAACCCTAACCCTAACCCTAACCCTAACCCTAACCCTAACCCTAACCCTAACCCTAACCCTAACCCTAACCCTAACCCTAACCCTAACCCTAACCCTAACCCTAACTCTACGGACCCTGAGGAGCGGGCCGAACTGATGGAGGAGTGGAAGGAGGTGGATGCGTTGATGCAAATGGATGGAGGTACAAAGTCTTTAGCATACGAACTGAGTGTGGCTTGTCGTGAGGAACTGAAGCGGTTAGTGAAAGCATACGACCGACAGGAGGACAGGGCGGCTCGTGAAGAGACAGCTCAATACCTTGCGCAGAAGAGGATGCGGGTATCCCCAGAGGGTCACCCAGAAAAGAAGAGGATGAGAAATCGGATGACTCAGTCTCCAGTGCCATCCAAGCAAAATGAGTCACCGGTACCCTCTACAACGGGAACAGATACTGATATGGAAACAGACGGGGAAGTTAAAAATGCATCACGAAATACGAGGGAGGCGAATCTGTTGGAAGCCTGGCAAAAAGTAAAGCTGCAACCGATGTCTAAAGCCTTTGACATCCTAGTTCCCAAAGAGATGCAGAAAATAGATCTAGCCAAGTTTTGGGCCTTTCTGGTAGGTCACATGGCTTTGCCTATAGTGGACACTGTGACGTTGAAGAAGAAGAGCAAAGATGTTATGATTGGTATGCTGGACAAGCAGAGGATAGTGCTTGTGGACTGTTTGACCGGGAAGATAGAACCCGAGCCTCAAGCTTTGGAGAAAGCCGCTTACGCTAAATCTCTGACTGTGAAAGTCGTTGATAGGTTTGTTATTGGTCGGAAAGGTCGTACCTCAATGGAAACCTATCCCGATTGGCTGTCTGAAGAAGGACTTAAGGATACTTTGCGGATTTTTCAGAGGTATGCGGAGGAAAGCGTACAGGAGGAGTTTGCGGGCATTTACGACTGCCCCGATGATGAAAACTCTGAACTTACTTATGAGGACTGGGCGGCCTGGTGCGAGCAGGCTTTCTACTGGATCGACGTTCGACTTCGGAAGATGGATCGGGCGATGGAACCCACGGGAACGGAAAACAAGACTGGAGACAAGGGACCATCTGAAGGGAAGGCCGCGGGAAAGACGGATGGTCCGGCGGTCGTTCCGTCACAAGCCCAGATGACCACGATGGCTGAGATACAAGAGGCCCAGCTTGGAATTCAGGGAGACTCTGGTTTACAGGGTCTCCCGGAAACGGGTGAGGTTTTAGTTGCCGTTTCCTTGCCCAGAATCAGCAAGACGCTTTTAACAGAAAAGGGCGGGGGAGGTCAGGGTGGGAGGGGAAGTGGAATGGACGCTGAGGGCACTAGTGAGGATGATGGGGGTTTGTCACGGGTGGAGTCTGCTCCTGCCTCGGATGGGGAACTGGAGGGTATTCCAGCTTTGGAAGATGAACAAAGGGGAGGGAAACAAGATTGGGAAGTGGAAGGACTAGTCCTTGGGAAAAGAAGTGTGCAAGAGTTTCCTGAGGGAGGGTATGCAGAGAGCACAGAAGGACTAGATATTCAAAGCAATGAAGGAGAAGGTGGGTGTGACAGGGAAGAAAGGAGGGAAATACAAAAAGTGGGGGTACCGGGGTTGACAGAGGCACAACCCCCCTCGAGGGGTAGTTGATAGGGAAGATACTGGGCCTGCGGGCGTTTTTGCTTTCTCTCTTACAGTTGAGCCTCGGTTGTCACAGACAGAGGCAGGAGGGAACAGAATTTTGGATGGAGCGGCTCCTGACCAAAAGGGACTAAATGGAGCAATTTCTACTCACGATGAGAGGAACCAAAATAGGATTGCTGACCCTGTGACTACTCCTATTGGGACTGCTGCTCCTGGGACTGCTGCTTCTGGGAAGTTTGCTCCTTTGATTTTGGAAGATGTTGAAAAGACAAATACGATGGGACTGCACGAGACTCGTTCAGGGGAGATAACGGCAATGGACATTAGTTCTACTGCATTATTTTCTGTAAGTAAACTCCATGTGGACCTGCCTGCAAGACCTCTGGGAGCCTTGCAGAAAGAACCTCCCGTGAATAAGGTTAATAATGTTACAAAAGGCACAAAGGCTGGGGAGGGATTGAGTATAGGGTCAACTATGATTACTGCAGATGATTTGAACCCCCAGGCAGTTCCAACCACATCAGGTAGAAGCTCTGTGTTAGCCTCAGGGTCGTCTTATGCCCAAATGCTTAAGGGCCCAGCAGGGAAACAAAAAGGGACAACGGGACCAAGGGGAGGAGAGAATATCGGGGAGCCTCTTAGACGTCGGGTAGATTTTGAAAAGGAGAAATTGGAGGATGAGGAATTCCTGGAAGAGTTCTTTAATATGAGGGAACAAGAAGAGTCTGAATTTGATCCTAGGCAGAGATTCGTGGTTCGGTTTAGATATAAAGGAACAGACCCTACAAAATTGACAGAGGAATACATGATGGATGCTCTGCTAGAATGTTTAAAAGTTTCCCCCCAGGACATACTAGCTGTTCTTATGCCCCCTGGTCTGAAAGAAACAGACGTATGCTTTGTGACTGAGCGGGCTTATCAATATTTCTGGCAAGTACTTAAGGCTTTCCAAAAATCTGAGAGGAATCCCTTTTCTGACTTTGATGTGGTGCCCCTATTTAGAGGCGAGTCGAGAGTTCTCACTGTTGCCTTCCGGACCACTAGCATTCCGGAGGAGGATGTTGAGCGATGGCTAGAGAGGCATTGCAAGGTGTTGCTACCCCCCCGGAAAGCCATGAATGCGTGGAATGTGTGGAAAGGGGAGTATAAGGCAGTCGTGTCATTACAGAGGGACCACCGTAGCAACATCAGTCACGTTCCAAAGTACTTTTACTTAGGGGGTGACAGAGGTGTAACGAGATATAGTGGGCAGCCTCCTGCTTGTTTCCAGTGTGGAGGTTTTGATCACATTCGACAAGATTGCACGTCATCTTTGTGTGCCGCTTGCGGAAGGAGGGGCCACGATTCAATCCGCTGTACTTACGAGGTTACCTGTAATTTGTGTGGTGGGGAGGGACATACTTATTTACTGTGTCCAGATGCCTATTATAACTGGGCTTACCCTGAGGCTTACGAAAAACTTAGGCTGGCCCATGTCCATAAACAGAAGTCCCCTCAGGATACAGCTACTGAGGAGGAGAGACCCTCTGTGAATCAGGAAAGCACAATGCAAAAACAGAGGCAGGATGACGGGGAGGAGGGAGGATGGACACAGGTGAGAGGATCATCCCGAGGTAAGGTGAGGAGAGGGATATACTCTGTTACCCAGAAGTTAGTACCTAATAACAGAAATAGATTTGGAATACTGGGAGAGTGCGAGGAGATGGAGACTCAGTCACAAGCAGAAGGAGGAAGAGGTGGTGAGATTCAGACGGTGAGGCCCAAAGCTAGAAGGGAGACAAAAAGGGAGACAAAAAGGGAGGCTCAGATTGAGACAAAGAAGTCACTTTTCCGTACCATGGAGGATATGAGTGAGAAGGAACTCGAGGTGTGGCGTAATGAGACTAAGGAGAAGTTGGAGGGAGTGACTCAGAAGCTTCGGCAGTGGGAGGAATCTGGAGGGTCTCAGGAGGAGGGAAAGAGGTTGAAGGACAAACAGCAATTTTGGAGGGATGAGATCAATTTTTTAGCATGTGAAATAGAAAAAAGAATGGAACGAAGGGCGAGAGAAGGTGAATCTTCACAGACACAGGAAGTGGATTTGGAGATGGTAGTAGAGGAACAGGGGGAGGAACAGAAAAGAGGTGGAAACAAGGGACAAAGTAAAGACAAGAAACCAAGTAAAGGAGAGGAAAGGGAGCAAGGAGAGGAAAGAGAGCAAAGAGGTGCCTCAGCAGTGTCATCCCGAGAGTCTTCCCCCTCTGTTAATTTACAAAAGGACTATACGGTGAAGTTCGGACCCTCGCCTCCCCCCCGTAAGACAGGGGAACCCCTTGGTAACCCCCCTGGAACTTAAGTTTACCTTTACCCTTTACTCCTTTAAGTTAGGCCACACCTGCTATGATTAGTAGGGGGTGGAAATAAAGAGACAGAAGCAGAAAATACAATTAAAGTAAAGTAAGTTTATTCTTACGAGTGTTGAAGTCTTAATGTACTTTCTTTATGTACCTTGTTTTTCTTCAGTACTGTTTTCTTCATTACTGCATTCTTCGTTACTGTAACGTTCAAATTTCAAAGTGTAAAGTGCAAAGTGCAAAGTTTTAATGTTCTTTATTGGTTTTTATTGTTCTTTAATGTTCTTGATTGTTCTTTAAAGCTTTTTCTTGTGTGTATGTAGAATGGTATTTATAAATAAAAAATCTATTTTCCTAAAAATCTATTTTCCTAACCCTAACCCTAACCCTAACCCTAACCCCACCCACCTTGAATAGCAGACGTGCGATCAAGGAGCTCTCACTTCCTGGTTTGGATTTTTGCTTTTTTTACCTATTATATCTCTGAGAAAAATTTCAAATTCGGTCAGACTTTGTTCCTAAGGGTACCCCCATCAGGGGGTGCGAATATGGAGCCCCCCCCTCTTGGGGGGGACCCCCAAATTGAGATCGAATTTTTGCCTATAGAAGACAATGGACATCATGGAGAGCATGCTTCCCAGCGTGGCCTACAAGAAAAAGGCTTCAAATTTCATCTGCTGCCATCCGCTTTGGGAGTCGCGCCTTCTGACGCCACAGATGGTAAGAATGTTCAAGGGCCCCTGGGGAATATAGACCGGACCTCCATTTTCGGGTTTGACCCCTCCCAGAAGACCCCAGCCGCTTTTAAGGAGCAACCCTTTTCCCTATTGCTTTCAATGGAACAAGCAACAGTACAGACAGGATTTTCCTCAGAGGGCCCTGGGGATCCTCTGGACCAGGACGTGGGGTGTAAGAGCTTGAATGACACCTTTACTCATGAGGAGACCCACACCATTCGTAAACCCGTTACAAGTGGCCCTGCTCTTGAGGAGACCTTTTCTTCTAAGAACTCCCTGGCCTCTGGGAAGGCTCTTACACGTGTCCTTACTCACGAGGAGACCTTTGCTGTTAAGCAAGACTTGGATGCTGAGAAGGCTGTTACACGGGTCCTTACTCACAAGGAGACCTTTGCTCCTAAGCAAGACTTGGATGCTGGGAAGGCCGTTACACATGTCCTTACTCATGAGGAGACCTTTGCTATTAAGCAAAACTTGGATGCTGGGAAGGCTGTTACACGTGTCCTTACTCACGAGGAGACCTTTGCTCCTAAGCAAGACTTGAATGCTGGGAAGGCTGTTACACGTGTCCTTACTCATGAGGAGACCTTTGCTCCTAAGCGAGACTTGAATGCTGGGAAGGCTGTTACACGTGTCCTTACTCGCGAGGAGACTTTTGCTCCTACGAAAAACTTGAATGCTGGGGACGCTGTTACACATGTTCTTACTCATGAGGAGACCTTCATAACTCAGGAGGCCCAGAAGAGTGAGAACATAAAAATCTATTTTCCTAACCCTAGTAACCCTAAACCTAACCCTGATTGTCCTGATTTTGATCCTAATGTTTCCGAGGATGCTGAAGAACGATCTCGAAAATTTGAGAAATATCTGGAAACTAATATGGACCTAGCTAAGTCTCCTAGAGATGTTAGGAAGACTTGTCAGTCTCCTGTGTTGAGCAAGACAGCTATAGTTAAGATGCCTACACCAGAAAAGGATAAACTTAAGGTATTGAGAGAACAATACCTTAGAATGAAAGAAGAAGAGAAACGTTTGGCCAGAGAATGTGATGAGAAGACGTCATACAGTTTTGACTTGTATTCAAGGCGAGATGATATTGAGGGTGAGATGAAGAATTCTACGGACCCTGAGGAGCGGGCCGAACTGATGGAGGAGTGGAAGGAGGTGGATGCGTTGATGCAAATGGATGGAGGTACAAAGTCTTTAGCATACGAACTGAGTGTGGCTTGTCGTGAGGAACTGAAGCGGTTAGTGAAAGCATACGACCGACAGGAGGACAGGGCGGCTCGTGAAGAGACAGCTCAATACCTTGCGCAGAAGAGGATGCGGGTATCCCCAGAGGGTCACCCAGAAAAGAAGAGGATGAGAAATCGGATGACTCAGTCTCCAGTGCCATCCAAGCAAAATGAGTCACCGGTACCCTCTACAACGGGAACAGATACTGATATGGAAACAGACGGGGAAGTTAAAAATGCATCACGAAATACGAGGGAGGCGAATCTGTTGGAAGCCTGGCAAAAAGTAAAGCTGCAACCGATGTCTAAAGCCTTTGACATCCTAGTTCCCAAAGAGATGCAGAAAATAGATCTAGCCAAGTTTTGGGCCTTTCTGGTAGGTCACATGGCTTTGCCTATAGTGGACACTGTGACGTTGAAGAAGAGCAAAGATGTTATGATTGGTATGCTGGACAAGCAGAGGATAGTGCTTGTGGACTGTTTGACCGGGAAGATAGAACCCGAGCCTCAAGCTTTGGAGAAAGCCGCTTACGCTAAATCTCTGACTGTGAAAGTCGTTGATAGGTTTGTTATTGGTCGGAAAGGTCATACCTCAATGGAAACCTATCCCGATTGGCTGTCTGAAGAAGGACTTAAGGATACTTTGCGGATTTTTCAGAGGTATGCGGAGGAAAGCGTACAGGAAGAGTTTGCGGGCATTTACGACTGCCCCGATGATGAAAACTCTGAACTTACTTATGAGGACTGGGCGGCCTGGTGCGAGCAGGCTTTCTACTGGATCGACGTTCGACTTCGGAAGATGGATCGGGCGATGGAACCCACGGGAACGGGAAACAAGACTGGAGACAAGGGACCATCTGAAGGGAAGGCCGCGGGAAAGACGGATGGTCCGGCGGTCGTTCCGTCACAAGCCCAGATGACCACGATGGCTGAGATACAAGAGGCCCAGCTTGGAATTCAGGGAGACTCTGGTTTACAGGGTCTCCCGGAAACGGGTGAGGTTTTAGTTGCCGTTTCCTTGCCCAGAATCAGCAAGACGCTTTTTACAGAAAAGGGCGGGGGAGGTCAGGGTGGGAGGGGAAGTGGAATGGACGCTGAGGGCACTAGTGAAGATGATGGGGGTTTGTCACGGGTGGAGTCTGCTCCTGCCTCGGATGGGGAACTGGAGGGTATTCCAGCTTTGGAAGATGAACAAAGGGGAGGGAAACAAGATTGGGAAGTGGAAGGACTAGTCCTTGGGAAAAGAAGTGTGCAAGAGTTTCCTGAGGGAGGGTATGCAGAGAGCACAGAAGGACTAGATATTCAAAGCAATGAAGGAGAAGGTGGGTGTGACAGGGAAGAAAGGAGGGAAATACAAAAAGTGGGGGTACCGGGGTTGACAGAGGCACAACCCCCTCGAGGGGTAGTTGATAGGGAAGATACTGGGCCTGCGGGCGTTTTTGCTTTCTCTCTTACAGTTGAGCCTCGGTTGTCACAGACAGAGGCAGGAGGGAACAGAATTTTGGATGGAGCGGCTCCTGACCAAAAGGGACTAAATGGAGCAATTTCTACTCACGATGAGAGGAACCAAAATAGGATTGCTGACCCTGTGACTACTCCTATTGGGACTGCTGCTCCTGGGACTGCTGCTTCTGGGAAGTTTGCTCCTTTGATTTTGGAAGATGTTGAAAAGACAAATACGATGGGACTGCACGAGACTCGTTCAGGGGAGATAACGGCAATGGACATTAGTTCTACTGCATTATTTTCTGTAAGTAAACTCCATGTGGACCTGCCTGCAAGACCTCTGGGAGCCTTGCAGAAAGAACCTCCCGTGAATAAGGTTAATAATGTTACAAAAGGCACAAAGGCTGGGGAGGGATTGAGTATAGGGTCAACTATGATTACTGCAGATGATTTGAACCCCCAGGCAGTTCCAACCACATCAGGTAGAAGCTCTGTGTTAGCCTCAGGGTCGTCTTATGCCCAAATGCTTAAGGGCCCAGCAGGGAAACAAAAAGGGACAACGGGACCAAGGGGAGGAGAGAATATCGGGGAGCCTCTTAGACGTCGGGTAGATTTTGAAAAGGAGAAATTGGAGGATGAGGAATTCCTGGAAGAGTTCTTTAATATGAGGGAACAAGAAGAGTCTGAATTTGATCCTAGGCAGAGATTCGTGGTTCGGTTTAGATATAAAGGAACAGACCCTACAAAATTGACAGAGGAATACATGATGGATGCTCTGCTAGAATGTTTAAAAGTTTCCCCCCAGGACATACTAGCTGTTCTTATGCCCCCTGGTCTGAAAGAAACAGACGTATGCTTTGTGACTGAGCGGGCTTATCAATATTTCTGGCAAGTACTTAAGGCTTTCCAAAAATCTGAGAGGAATCCCTTTTCTGACTTTGATGTGGTGCCCCTATTTAGAGGCGAGTCGAGAGTTCTCACTGTTGCCTTCCGGACCACTAGCATTCCGGAGGAGGATGTTGAGCGATGGCTAGAGAGACATTGCAAGGTGTTGCTACCCCCCCGGAAAGCCATGAATGCGTGGAATGTGTGGAAAGGGGAGTATAAGGCAGTCGTGTCATTACAGAGGGACCACCGTAGCAACATCAGTCACGTTCCAAAGTACTTTTACTTAGGGGGTGACAGAGGTGTAACGAGATATAGTGGGCAGCCTCCTGCTTGTTTCCAGTGTGGAGGTTTTGATCACATTCGACAAGATTGCACGTCATCTTTGTGTGCCGCTTGCGGAAGGAGGGGCCACGATTCAATCCGCTGTACTTACGAGGTTACCTGTAATTTGTGTGGTGGGGAGGGGCATACTTATTTACTGTGTCCAGATGCCTATTATAACCGGGCTTACCCTGAGGCTTACGAAAAACTTAGGCTGGCCCATGTCCATAAACAGAAGTCCCCTCGGGATACAGCTACTGAGGAGGAGAGACCCTCTGTGAATCAGGAAAGCACAATGCAAAAACAGAGGCAGGATGACGGGGAGGAGGGAGGATGGACACAGGTGAGAGGATCATCCCGAGGTAAGGTGAGGAGAGGGATATACTCTGTTACCCAGAAGTTAGTACCTAATAACAGAAATAGATTTGGAATACTGGGAGAGTGCGAGGAGATGGAGACTGAGTCACAAGCAGAAGGAGGAAGAGGTGGTGAGATTCAGACGGTGAGGCCCAAAGCTAGAAGGGAGACAAAAAGGGAGACAAAAAGGGAGGCTCAGATTGAGACAAAGAAGTCACTTTTCCGTACCATGGAGGATATGAGTGAGAAGGAACTCGAGGTGTGGCGTAATGAGACTAAGGAGAAGTTGGAGGGAGTGACTCAGAAGCTTCGGCAGTGGGAGGAATCTGGAGGGTCTCAGGAGGAGGGAAAGAGGTTGAAGGACAAACAGCAATTTTGGAGGGATGAGATCAATTTTTTAGCATGTGAAATAGAAAAAAGAATGGAACGAAGGGCGAGAGAAGGTGAATCTTCACAGACACAGGAAGTGGATTTGGAGATGGTAGTAGAGGAACAGGGGGAGGAACAGAAAAGAGGTGGAAACAAGGGACAAAGTAAAGACAAGAAACCAAGTAAAGGAGAGGAAAGGGAGCAAGGAGAGGAAAGAGAGCAAAGAGGTGCCTCAGCAGTGTCATCCCGAGAGTCTTCCCCCTCTGTTAATTTACAAAAGGACTATACGGTGAAGTTCGGACCCTCGCCTCCCCCCCGTAAGACAGGGGAACCCCTTGGTAACCCCCCTGGAACTTAAGTTTACCGTTACCCTTTACTCCTTTAAGTTAGGCCACACCTGCTATGATTTAGTAGGGGGTGGAAATAAAGAGACAGAAGCAGAAAATACAATTAAAGTAAAGTAAGTTTATTCTTACGAGTGTTGAAGTCTTAATGTACTTTCTTTATGTACCTTGTTTTTCTTCAGTACTGTTTTCTTCATTACTGTATTCTTCGTTACTGTAACGTTCAAATTTCAAAGTGTAAAGTGCAAAGTGCAAAGTTTTAATGTTCTTTATTGGTTTTTATTGTTCTTTAATGTTCTTGATTGTTCTTTAAAGCTTTTTCTTGTGTGTATGTAGAATGGTATTTATAAATAAAAAATCTATTTTCCTAAAAAAAAAAAAAAAAAATCTATTTTCCTAACCCTAACCCTAACCCTAACCCCACCCACCTTGAATAGCAGACGTGCGATCAAGGAGCTCTCACTTCCTGGTTTGGATTTTCGCTTTTTTTACCTATTATATCTCTCAGAAAAATTTCAAATTTGGTCAGACTTTGTTGCTAAGGGTACCCCCATCAGGGGGTGCGAATATGGAGCCCCCCCCTCTTGGGGGGGACCCCCAAATTGAGATCGAATTTTTGCCTATAGAAGACAATGGAGATCATGCAGAGCATGCTTCCCAGCATGGCCTACAAGAAAAAGGCTTCAACCTTCATCTGCTGCCATCCGCTTCGGAAGTCGCGCCTTCTGATGTCACAGATGGTAAGAATGTTCAAGGGCCCCTGGGGAATATAGACCGGACCTCCATTTTCGGGTTCGACCCCTCCCAGAAGACCCCTGCCGCTTTTAAGGAGCAACCCTTTTCCCTATTGCTTTCAATGGAACAAGCAACAGTACAGACAGGATTTTCCTCAGAGGGCCCTGGGGATCATCTGGACCAGGATGTGGGGTGTAAGAACTTGAATGACACCTTTACTCATGAGGAGACCCACAGCATTCGTAAACCTGTTACACGTGGACCTACTCTTGAGGAGACCTTTTCTTCTAAGAACACCCTGGCCTCTGGGAAGGCTGTTACACGCATCCTTACTCATGAGGAGACCTTTGCTGCTAAGCAAGACCTGAATGGTGGGTGTGCTGTTACACGTGTCCTTACTCATGAGGAGACCTTTGCTGCTAAGCAAGACTTGAATGCTGGGAACGCTGTTACACGTATCCTTACTCATGAGGAGACCTTTGCTCCAAAGCGAGACCTGAGTGCTGGGAAGGGTGTTACACGTGTCCTTACTCACGAGGAGACCTTTGCTCCTAAGCAAGACTTGAATGCTGGGAAGGCTGTTACACGTGTCCTTACTCACGAGGAGACCTTTGCTCCAAAGCGAGACCTGACTGCTGGGAAGGCTGTTACACGTGTCCTTACTCACGAGGAGACCTTTGCTCCCAAGGGAAGCTTGAATGCTGGGGACGCTGTTACACATCTTCTTACTCATGAGGAGACCTTCATAACTCAGGAGGCCCAGAAGACTGAGAACATAAAAATCTATTTTCCTAACCCTAGTAACCCTAGCCCTAACCCTGATTGTCCTGATTTTGATCCTAATGTTTCTGAGGACGCTGAAGAACGATCTCGAAAATTTGAGAAATATCTGGAAACTAATATGAACCTAGCTAAGTCTCCTAGAGATATTAGGAAGACTTCTCAGTCTCCTGTGTTGAGCGAGACAGCTATAGTTAAAATACCTACACCAGAAAAGGATAAACTTAAGGTATTGAGAGAACAATACCTTAGAATGAAAGAAGAAGAGAAACGTTTGGCCAGAGAATGTGATCAGAAGACGTCATACAGTTTTGACTTGTATTCAAGGCGAGATGATATTGAGGGTGAGTTTAAGAATTCTACGGACCCTGATGAGCGGGCTGCACTGATGGAGGAGTGGAAGGAGGTGGATGCGTTGATGCAAATGGATGGAGGTACAAAGTCTTTAGCATACGAACTGAGTGTGGCTTGTCGTGAGGAACTGAAGCAGTTAGTGAAAGCATACGACCGACAGGAGGAGAGGGCGGCTCGTGAAGAGGCAGCTCAATACCTTGCGCAGAAGAGGATGCGGGTATCCCCAGAGGGTCACCCAGAAAAGAAGAGGATGAGAAATCGGATGACTCAGTCTCCAGTGCCATCCAAGCAAAATGAGTCACCGGTACCCTCTACAACGGGAACAGATACTGATATGGAAACAGACGGGGAAGTTAAAAATGCATCACGAAATACGAGGGAGGCGAATCTGTTGGACACCTGGCAAAAAGTAAAGCTGCAACCGATGTCCAAAGCCTTTGACATCCTAGTTCCCAAAGAGATGCAGAAAATAGATCTAGCCAAGTTTTGGGCCTTTCTGGTAGGTCACATGGCTTTGCCTATAGTGGACACTGTGACGTTGAAGAAGAAGAGCAAAGATGTTATGATTGGTATGCTGGACAAGCAGAGGACAGTGCTTGTGGACTGTTTGACCGGGAAGATAGAACCCGAGCCTCAAGCTTTGGAGAAAGCCGCTTACGCTAAATCTCTGACTGTGAAAGTTGTTGATAGGTTTGTTATTGGTCGGAAAGGTCGTACGTCTACCGAAACCTATCCCGATTGGCTGTCTGAAAAAGGACTTAAGGATACTTTGCGGATTTTTCAGAGGTATGCAGAGGAAAGCGTACAGGAGGAGTTTGCGGGCATTTACGACTGCCCCGATGATGAAAACTCTGAACTTACTTATGAGGACTGGGCGGCCTGGTGCGAGCAGGCTTTCTACTGGATCGATGTTCGACTTCGGAGGATGGATCGGGCGATGGAACCCACGGGAACGGAAAACAAGACTGGAGAAAAGGGACCATCTGAAGGGAAGGCCGCGGTAAAGACGGATGGTCCGGCGGTCGTTCCGTCACAAGCCCAGATGACCGCGATGACTGAGATACAAGAGGCCCAGATTGGAAATCAGGGAGACTCTGGTTTACAGGGTCTCCCGGAAACGGGTGAGGTTTTAGTTGCTGTTTCCTTGCCCAGAATCAGCAAGACGCTTTTACTGAAAAGGGCGGGGGAGGTCAGGGTGGGAGGGGGAGTGGAATGGATGCTGAGGGGACTAGTGAGGATGATGGGGGTTTGTCAGGGGTGGAGTCTGCTCCTGCCTCGGATGGGGAACTGGAGGGTATTCCAGCTTTGGAAGATGAACAAAGGGGAGGGAAACAAGATTGGGAAGTGGAAGGACCAGTCCTTGGGAAGACAGGTGTGCAAGAGTTTCCTGAGGGAGGGTATGCAGAGAGAACAGAAGGACTAGATATTCAAAGCAATGAAGGAGAAGGTGGGTGTGACAGGGAAGAAAGGAGGGAAGTACAAAAAGTGGGGGTACCGGGGTTGACAGAGGCACAACCCCCTCGAGGGGTAGTTGATAGGGAAGATACTGGGCCTGCGGGCGTTTTTGCTTTCTCTCTTACAGTTGAGCCTCGGTTGTCACAGACAGAGGCGGGAGGGAACAGAATTTTGGATGGAGCGGCTCCTGACCAAAAGGGACTAAATGGAGCAATTTCTACTCACGATGAGAGGAACCAAAATAGGATTGCTGATTCTGTGACTACTCCTATTGGGACTGCTGCTTCTGGGACTGCTGCTTCTGGGACGTTTGCTCCTTTGATTTTGGAAGATGTGGAAAGGACAAATATGATGGGACTGCACGGGACTCGTTCAGGGGAGATAACGGCAATGGACATTAGTTCTGCATTATTTTCTGTAAGTAAACTCCATGTGGACCTGCCTGCAAGACCTCTGGGAGCCGTGCAGAAAGAACCTCCTGTGAATAAGGTTAATAATGTTACAAAAGGCACAAAGGCTGGGGAGGGATTGAGTATAGGGTCAACTACGACTACTGCAGATGATTTGAACCCCCAGGCAGTTCCAAACACATCAGGTAGAAGCTCTGTGTTAGCCTCAGGGTCGTCTTATGCCCAAATGCTTAAGGGCCCAGCAGGGAAACAAAAAGGGACAACGGGACCAAGGGGAGGAGAGAATATCGGGGAGCCTCTTAGACGTCGGGTAGATTTTGAAAAGGAGAAATTGGAGGATGAGGAATTCCTGGAAGAGTTCTTTAATAGGAGGGAACAAGAAGAGTCTGAATTTGATCCTAGGCAGAGATTCGTGGTTCGGTTTAGATATAAAGGAACAGACCCTACAAAATTGACAGAGGAATACATGATGGATGCTCTGCTAGAATGTTTAAAAGTTTCCCCCCAGGACATACTAGCTGTTCTTATGCCCCCTGGTCTGAAAGAAACAGACGTATGTTTTGTGACTGAGCGGGCTTATCAATATTTCTGGCAAGTACTTAAGGCGTTCCAAAAATCTGAGAGGAATCCCTTTTCTGACTTTGATGTGGTGCCCCTATTTAGAGGCGAGTCGAGAGTTCTCACTGTTGCCTTCCGGACCACTAGCATTCCGGAGGAGGATGTTGAGCGATGGCTAGAGAGACATTGCAAGGTGTTGCTACCCCCCCGGAAAGCCATGAATGCGTGGAATGTGTGGAAAGGGGAGTATAAGGCAGTCGTGTCATTACAGAGGGACCACCATAGCAACATCAGGCACGTTCCAAAGTACTTTTACTTAGGGGGTGACAGAGGTGTAACGAGATATAGTGGGCAGCCTCCTGCTTGTTTCCAGTGTGGAGGTTTTGATCACATTCGACAATATTGCACGTCGCCTTTGTGTGCCGCTTGCAGAAGGAGGGGCCACGATTCAATCCACTGTACTTACGAGGTTACCTGTAATTTGTGTGGTGGGGAGGGACATACTTATTTACTGTGTCCAGATGCCTATTATAACCGGGCTTACCCTGAGGCTTACGAAAAACTTAGGCTGGCCCATGTTCATAAACAAAAGTCACCTCGGGATATAGCTGAGGAGGAGAGACCCTCTGTGAATCAGGAAAGCACAATGCAAAAACAGAGGCAGGATGACGGGGAGGAGGGAGGATGGACACAGGTGAGAGGATCATCCCGAGGTAAGGTGAGGAGAGGGATATACTCTGTTACCCAGAAGTTAGCACCTAATAACAGAAATAGATTTGGAATACTGGGAGAGTGCAAGGAGATGGAGACTGAGTCACAAGCAGAAGGAGGAGGAGGTGGTGAGATTCAGACGGTGAGGCCCAAAGCTAGAAGAAAGACAAAAAGGGAGACAAAAAGGGAGGCTCAGGTTGAGGCAAAGAAGTCACTTTTCCGTACCATGGAGGATATGAGTGAGAAGGAACTCGAGGTGTGGCGTAATGAGACTAAGGAGAAGTTGGAGGGAGTGACTCGGAAGCTTCGGCAGTGGGAGGAATCTGGAGGGTCTCAGGAGGAAGGAAAGAGGTTGAAGGACAAACAGCAATTTTGGAGGGATGAAATCAATTTTTTAGCATGTGAAATAGAAAAAAGAATGGAACGAAGGGCGAGAGAAGGTGAATCTTCACAGACACAGGAAGTGGATTTGGAGATGGTAGTAGAGGAACAGGGGGAGGAACAGAAGAGAGGTGGAAACAAGGAACAAAGTAAAGACAAGGAATCAAGTAAAGGAGAGGAAAGAGAGGAAAGGGAGCAAAGAGGTGCCTCAGCAGTGTCGTCCCGGGAGTCTTCCCCCTCTGGTAATTTACAAAAGGACTATACGGTGAAGTTCGGACCCTCGCCTCCCCCCCGTAAGACAGGGGAACCCCTTGGTAACCCCCCTGGAACTTAAGTTTATCTTTTACCCTTTACTCCTTTAAGTTAGGCCACACCTGCTATGATTTAGTAGGGGGTGGAAATAAAGAGACAGAAGCAGAAAATACATTTGAAGTAAAGTAAGTTTATTCTTACGAGTGTTCAAGTCTTTATGTACTTTCTTTATGTACCTTGTTTTTCTTCAGTACTGTTTTCTTCATTACTGCATTCTATGATACTGTAACATTCAAATTTCAAAGTGTAAAGTTCAAAGTGTAAAGTGCAAAGTGCAAAGTTTTAATGTTCTTTATTGGTTTTTATTGTTCTTTAATGTTCTTGATTGTTCTTTAAAGCTTTTTCTTGTGTGTATGTAGAATGGTATTTATAAATAAAAAATCTATTTTCCTAAAATCTATTTTCCTAACCCTAACCCCACCCACCTTGAATAGCAGACGTGCGATCAAGGAGCTCTCACTTCCTGGTTTGGATTTTCGCTTTTTTTACCTATTATATCTCTCAGAAAAATTTCAAATTTGGTCAGACTTTGTTGCTAAGGGTACCCCCATCAGGGGGTGCGAATATGGAGCCCCCCCTCTTGGGGGGGACCCCCAAATTGAGATCGAATTTTTGCCTATAGAAGACAATGGAGATCATGGAGAGCATGCTTCCCAGCGTGGCCTACAAGAAAAAGGCTTCAAATTTCATCTGCTGCCATCCGCTTTGGGAGTCGCGCCTTCTGACGCCTCAGATGGTAAGAATGTTCAAGGGCCCCTGGGGAATATAGACCGGACCTCCATTTTCGGGTTTGACCCCTCCCAGAAGACCCCTGCCGCTTTTAAGGAGCAACCCTTTTCCCTATTGCTTTCAATGGAACAAGCAATAGTACAGACAGGATTTTCCTCAGAGGGCCCTGGGGATCCTCTGGACCAGGACGTGGGGTATAAGAGCTTGAATGACACCTTTGCTCATGAGGAGACCCACAGCATTCGTAAACCCGTTACAAGTGGCCCTACTCTTGAGGAGACCTTTTCTTCTAAGAACTCCCTGGCCTCTGGGAAGGCTCTTACACGTGTCCTTACTCACGAGGAGACCTTTGCTGTTAAGCAAGACTTGGATGCTGGGAAGGCTGTTACACGTGTCCTTACTCACGAGGAGACCTTTGCTCCTAAGCAAGACTTGGATGCTGGGAAGGCCGTTACACGTGTCCTTACTCATGAGGAGACCTTTGCTATTAAGCGAGACTTGGATGCTGGGAAGGCTGTTACACGTGTCCTTACTCACGAGGAGACCTTTGCTCCTAATCAAGACTTGAATGCTGGGAAGGCTGTTACACGTGTCCTTACTCATCAGGAGACCTTTGCTCCTAAGCGAGACTTGAATGCTGGGAAGGCTGTTACACGTGTCCTTACTCTCGAGGAGACTTTTGCTCCTACAAAAAACTTGAATGCTGGGGACGCCGTTACACATGTTCTTACTCATGAGGAGACCTTCATAACTCAGGAGGCCCAGAAGACTGAGAACATAAAAATCTATTTTCCTTACCCTAGTAACCCTAAACCTAACCCTGATTGTCCTGATTTTGATCCTCATGTTTCCGAGGTCGCTGAAGAACGATCTCGAAAATTTGAGAAATATCTGGAAACTAATATGGACCTAGCTAAGTCTCCTAGAGATGTTAGGAAGACTTGTCAGTCTCCTGTGTTGAGCAAGACAGCTATAGTTAAGATGCCTACACCAGAAAAGGATAAACTTAAGGTATTGAGAGAACAATACCTTAGAATGAAAGAAGAGAAACGTTTGGCCAGAGAATGTGATGAGAAGACGTCATACAGTTTTGACTTGTATTCAAGGCGAGATGATATTGAGGGTGAGTTGAAGAATTCTACGGACCCTGAGGAGCGGGCCGAACTGATGGAGGAGTGGAAGGAGGTGGATGCATTGATGCAAATGGATGGAGGTACAAAGTCTTTAGCATACGAACTGAGTGTGGCTTGTCGTGAGGAACTGAAGCAGTTAGTGAAAGCATACGACCGACAGGAGGAGAGGGCGGCTCGTGAAGAGGCAGCTCAATACCTTGCGCAGAAGAGGATGCGGGTATCCCCAGAGGGTCACCCAGAAAAGAAGAGGATGAGAAATCGGATGACTCAGTCTCCAGTGCCATCCAAGCAAAATGAGTCACCGGTACCCTCTACAACGGGAACAGATACTGATATGGAAACAGACGGGGAAGTTAAAAATGCATCACGAAATACGAGGGAGGCGAATCTGTTGGAAGCCTGGCAAAAAGTAAAGCTGCAACCGATGTCTAAAGCCTTTGACATCCTAGTTCCCAAAGAGATGCAGAAAATAGATCTAGCCAAGTTTTGGGCCTTTCTGGTAGGTCACATGGCTTTGCCTATAGTGGACACTGTGACGTTGAAGAAGAAGAGCAAAGATGTTATGATTGGTATGCTGGACAAGCAGAGGATAGTGCTTGTGGACTGTTTGACCGGGAAGATAGAACCCGAGCCTCAAGCTTTGGAGAAAGCCGCTTACGCTAAATCTCTGACTGTGAAAGTCGTTGATAGGTTTGTTATTGGTCGGAAAGGTCGTACATCAATGGAAACCTATCCCGATTGGCTGTCTGAAGAAGGACTTAAGGATACTTTGCGGATTTTTCAGAGGTATGCGGAGGAAAGCGTACAGGAGGAGTTTGCGGGCATTTACGACTGCCCCGATGATGAAAACTCTGAACTTACTTATGAGGACTGGGCGGCCTGGTGCGAGCAGGCTTTCTACTGGATCGACGTTCGACTTCGGAAGATGGATCGGGCGATGGAACCCACAGGAACGGAAAACAAGACTGGAGACAAGGGACCATCTGAAGGGAAGGCCGCGGGAAAGATGGATGGTCCGGCGGTCGTTCCGTCACAAGCCCAGATGACCACGATGACTGAGATACAAGAGGCCCAGATTGGAATTCAGGGAGACTCTGGTTTACAGGGTCTCCCGGAAATGGGTGAGGTTTTAGTTGCCGTTTCCTTGCCCAGAATCAGCAAGACGCTTTTTACAGAAAAGGGCGGGGGAGGTCAGGGTGGGAGGGGAAGTGGAATGGACGCTGAGGGCACTAGTGAGGATGATGGGGGTTTGTCAGGGGTGGAGTCTGCTCCTGCCTCGGATGGGGAACTGGAGGGTATTCCAGCTTTGGAAGATGAACAAAGGGGAGGGAAACAAGATTGGGAAGTGGAAGGACTAGTCCTTGGGAAAAGAAGTGTGCAAGAGTTTCCTGAGGGAGGGTATGCAGAGAGCACAGAAGGACTAGATATTCAAAGCAATGAAGGAGAAGGTGGGTGTGACAGGGAAGAAAGGAGGGAAGTACAAAAAGTGGGGGTACCGGGGTTGACAGAGGCACAACCCCCTCGAGGGGTAGTTGATAGGGAAGATACTGGGCCTGCGGGCGTTTTTGCTTTCTCTCTTACAGTTGAGCCTCGGTTGTCACAGACAGAGGCAGGAGGGAACAGAATTTTGGATGGAGCGGCTCCTGACCAAAAGGGACTAAATGGAGCAATTTCTACTCACGATGAGAGGAACCAAAATAGGATTGCTAACCCTGTGACTACTCCTATTGGGACTGCTGCTCCTGGGACTGCTGCTTCTGGGATGTTTGCTCCTTTGATTTTGGAAGATGTTGAAAGGACAAATACGATGGGACTGCACGAGACTCGTTCAGGGGAGATAACGGCAATGGACATTAGTTCTACTGCATTATTTTCTGTAAGTAAACTCCATGTGGACCTGCCTGCAAGACCTCTGGGAGCCTTGCAGAAAGAACCTCCCGTGAATAAGGTTAATAATGTTACAAAAGGCACAAAGGCTGGGGAGGGATTGAGTATAGGGTCAACTATGATTACTGCAGATGATTTGAACCCCCAGGCAGTTCCAACCACATCAGGTAGAAGCTCTGTGTTAGCCTCAGGGTCGTCTTATGCCCAAATGCTTAAGGGCCCAGCAGGGAAACAAAAAGGGACAACGGGACCAAGGGGAGGAGAGAATATCGGGGAGCCTCTTAGACGTCGGGTAGATTTTGAAAAGGAGAAATTGGAGGATGAGGAATTCCTGGAAGAGTTCTTTAATATGAGGGAACAAGAAGAGTCTGAATTTGATCCTAGGCAGAGATTCGTGGTTCGGTTTAGATATAAAGGAACAGACCCTACAAAATTGACAGAGGAATACATGATGGATGCTCTGCTAGAATGTTTAAAAGTTTCCCCCCAGGACATACTAGCTGTTCTTATGCCCCCTGGTCTGAAAGAAACAGACGTATGCTTTGTGACTGAGCGGGCTTATCAATATTTCTGGCAAGTACTTAAGGCATTCCAAAAATCTGAGAGGAATCCCTTTTCTGACTTTGATGTGGTGCCCCTATTTAGAGGCGAGTCGAGAGTTCTCACTGTTGCCTTTCGGACCACTAACATTCCAGAGGAGGATGTTGAGCGATGGCTTGAGAGACATTGCAAGGTGTTGCTACCCCCCCGGAAAGCCATGAATGCGTGGAATGTGTGGAAAGGGGAGTATAAGGCAGTCGTGTCATTACAGAGGGACCACCGTAGCAACATCAGTCACGTTCCAAAGTACTTTTACTTAGGGGGTGACAGAGGTGTAACGAGATATAGTGGGCAGCCTCCTGCTTGTTTCCAGTGTGGAGGTTTTGATCACATTCGACAAGATTGCACGTCATCTTTGTGTGCCGCTTGCGGAAGGAGGGGCCACGATTCAATCCGCTGTACTTACGAGGTTACCTGTAATTTGTGTGGTGGGGAGGGACATACTTATTTACTGTGTCCAGATGCCTATTATAACCGGGCTTACCCTGAGGCTTACGAAAAACTTAGGCTGGCCCATGTCCATAAACAGAAGTCCCCTCAGGATACAGCTACTGAGGAGGAGAGACCCTCTGTGAATCAGGAAAGCACAATGCAAAAACAGAGGCAGGATGACGGGGAGGAGGGAGGATGGACACAGGTGAGAGGATCATCCCGAGGTAAGGTGAGGAGAGGGATATACTCTGTTACCCAGAAGTTAGTACCTAATAACAGAAATAGATTTGGAATACTGGGAGAGTGCGAGGAGATGGAGACTGAGTCACAAGCAGAAGGAGGAAGAGGTGGTGAGATTCAGACGGTGAGGCCCAAAGCTAGAAGGGAGACAAAAAGGGAGACAAAAAGGGAGGCTCAGATTGAGACAAAGAAGTCACTTTTCCGTACCATGGAGGATATGAGTGAGAAGGAACTCGAGGTGTGGCGTAATGAGACTAAGGAGAAGTTGGAGGGAGTGACTCAGAAGCTTCGGCAGTGGGAGGAATCTGGAGGGTCTCAGGAGGAGGGAAAGAGGTTGAAGGACAAACAGCAATTTTGGAGGGATGAGATCAATTTTTTAGCATGTGAAATAGAAAAAAGAATGGAACGAAGGGCGAGAGAAGGTGAATCTTCACAGACACAGGAAGTGGATTTGGAGATGGTAGTAGAGGAACAGGGGGAGGAACAGAAAAGAGGTGGAAACAAGGGACAAAGTAAAGACAAGAAACCAAGTAAAGGAGAGGAAAGGGAGCAAGGAGAGGAAAGAGAGCAAAGAGGTGCCTCAGCAGTGTCATCCCGGGAGTCTTCCCCCTCTGTTAATTTACAAAAGGACTATACGGTGAAGTTCGGACCCTCGCCTCCCCCCCGTAAGACAGGGGAACCCCTTGGTAACCCCCCTGGAACTTAAGTTTACCTTTACCCTTTACTCCTTTAAGTTAGGCCACACCTGCTATGATTTATTAGGGGGTGGAAATAAAGAGACAGAAGCAGAAAATACAATTAAAGTAAAGTAAGTTTATTCTTACGAGTGTTGAAGTCTTAATGTACTTTTTTATGTACCTTGTTTTTCTTCAGTACTGTTTTCTTCATTACTGCATTCTTCGTTACTGTAACGTTCAAATTTAAAAGTGTAAAGTGCAAAGTGCAAAGTTTTAATGTTCTTTATTGGTTTTTATTGTTCTTTAATGTTCTTGATTGTTCTTTAAAGCTTTTTCTCGTGTGTGGTATTGATAAATAAAAAATGGTATTTATAAATAAAAAATCTATTTTCCTAAAAAATCTATTTTCCTAACCCTAACCCTAACCCTAACCCTAACCCCAACCACCTTGAATAACAGACGTGCGATCAAGGAGCTCTCACTTCCTGGTTTGGATTTTTGCTTTTTTGATCTATTATATCTCGGAGAAAAATTTCAAATTTGGTCAGAGCTTGTTCCTAAGAATACCCCCATCAGGGGGTGCGAATATGGAGCCCCCCCTTCCTGGGGGGGGACCCCCAAATTGAGATCGAATTTTTGCCTATAGAAGACAATGGAGATCATGGAGAGCATGCTTCCCAGCATGGCCTACAAGAAAAAGGCTTCAAATTTCATCTGCTGCCATCCGCTTTGGGAGTCGCGCCTTCTGACGTCACACATGGTAAGAATGTTCAAGGGCCCCTGGGGAATATAGACCAGACCTCCATTTTCGGGTTTGACCCCTCCCAGAAGACCCCTGCCGCTTTTAAGGAGCAACCCTTTTCCCTATTGCTTTCAATGGAACAAGCAACAGTAGAGACAGGATTTTCCTCAGAGGGCCCTGGGGATCATCTGGACCAGGACGTGGGGTGTAAGAGCTTGAATGACACCTTTACTCCTGAGGAGACCCACAGCATTCGTAAACCCGTTACACGTGGCCCTACTCTTGAGGAGACCTTTTCTTCTAAGAACACCCTGGCCTCTGGGAAGGCTGTTACACGCGTCCTTACTCACGAGGAGACCTTTGCTCCTAAGCAAGACTTGGATGCTGGGGAAGCTGTTACACATGTCCTTACTCACGAGGAGACCTTTGCTCCTAAGCGAGACCTGAATGGTGGGGAGGCTGTTACACGTGTCCTTACTCATGAGGAGACCTTTGCTGCTAAGCAAGACTTGAATGCTGGGAAGGCTGTTACACGTGTCCTTACTCACGAGGAGACCTTTGCTCCTAAGCAAGACTTGAATGCTGGGAAGGCTGTTACACATGTCCCTACTCATGAGGAGACCTTTGCTCGTAAGCGAAACCTGAATGCTGGGAAGGCTGTTACACATGTCCTTACTCACGAGGAGACCTTTGCTCCTACGAAAACCTTGAATGCTGTGGATGCTGTTACACATGTTCTTACTCATGAGGAGACCTTCATAACTCAGGAGGCCCAGAAGACTGAGAACATGAAAATCTATTTTTCTAACCCTAGTAACCCTAACCCTAACCCTGATTGTCCTGATTTTGATCCTCATGTTTCCGAGGACGCTGAAGAATGATCTCGAAAATTTGAGAAATATCTGGAAACTAATATGGACCTAGCTAAGTCTCCTAGAGATATTAGGAAGACTTGTCAGTCTCCTGTGTTGAGCAAGACAGCTATAGTTAAGATGCCTACACCAGAAAAGGATAAACTTAAGGTATTGAGAGAACAATACCTTAGAATGAAAGAAGAAGAGAAACGTTTGGCCAGAGAATGTGATGAGAAGACGTCATACAGTTTTGACTTGTATTCAAGGCGAGATGATATTGAGGGTGAGTTGAAGAATTCTACGGACCCTGAGGAGCGGGCCGAACTGATGGAGGAGTGGAAGGAGGTGGATGCATTGATGCAAATGGATGGAGATACAAAGTCTTTAGCATACAAACTGAGTGTGGCTTGTCGTGAGGAACTGAAGCGGTTAGTGCAAGCATATGACCGACAGGAGGAGAGGGCGGCTCATGAAGAGGCAGCTCAATACCTTGCGCAGAAGAGGATGCGAGTATCCCCAGAGGGTCACCCAGAAAAGAAGAGGATGAGAAATCGGATGACTCAGTCTCCAGTGCCATCCAAGCAAAATGGGTCACCGGTACCCTCTACAACGGGAACAGATACTGATATGGAAACAGACGGGGAAGTTAAAAATGCATCACGAAATACGAGGGAGGCGAATCTGTTGGAAGCCTGGCAAAAAGTAAAGCTGCAACCGATGTCTAAAGCCTTTGACATCCTAGTTCCCAAAGAGATGCAGAAAATAGATCTAGCCAAGTTTTGGGCATTTCTGGTAGGTCACATGGCTTTGCCTATAGTGGACACTGTGACGTTGAAGAAGAAGAGCAAAGATGTTATGATTGGTATGCTGGACAAGGAGAGGACAGTGCTTGTGGACTGTTTGACCGGGAAGATAGAACCCGAGCCTCAAGCTTTGGAGAAAGCCGCTTACGCTAAATCTCTGACTGTGAAAGTTGTTGATAGGTTTGTTATTGGTCGGAAAGGTCGTACATCTACGGAAACCTATCCCGATTGGCTGTCTGAGGAAGGACTTAAGGATACTTTGTGGATTTTTCAGAGGTATGCGGAGGAAAGCGTGCAGGAGGAGTTTGCGGGCATTTACGACTGCCCCGATGATGAAAACTCTGAACTTACTTATGAGGACTGGGCGGCCTGGTGCGAGCAGGCTTTCTACTGGATCGACGTTCGACTTCGGAGGATGGATCGGGCGATGGATCCCACGGGAACAAGAAACAAGACTGGAGACAAGGGACCATCTGAAGGGAAGGCCGCGGTAAAGACGGATGGTCCGGCGGTCGTTCCATCACAAGCCCAGATGACCACGATGACTGAGATACAAGAGGCCCAGATTGGAAATCAGGGAGACTCTGGTTTACAGGGTCTCCCGGAAACGGTTGAGCCTCGGTTGTCACAGACAGAGGCAGGAGGGAACAGAATTTTGGATGGAGCGGCTCCTGACCAAAAGGGACTAAATGGAGCAATTTCTACTCGCGATGAGAGGAACCAAAATAGGATTGCTGACTCTGTGACTACTCCTATTGGGACTGCTGCTCCTGGGACTGCTGCTTCTGGGATGTTTGCTCCTTTGATTTTGGAAGATGTTGAAAGGACAAATAGGATGGGACTGCACGGGACTCGTTCAGGGGAGATAACAGCAATGGACATTAGTTCTACTGCATTATTTTCTGTAAGTAAACTCCATGTGGACCTGCCTGCAAGACCTCTGGGAGCCTTGCAGAAAGAACCTCCCGTGAATAAGGTTAATAATGTTACAAAAGGCAAAAAGGCAGGGGAGGGATTGAGTATAGGGTCAACTATGACTACTGCAGATGATTTGAACCCCCAGGCAGTTCCAACCACATCAGGTAGAAGCTCTGTGTTAGCCTCAGGGTCGTCTTATGCCCAAATGCTTAAGGGCCCAGCAGGGAAACAAAAAGGGACAACGGGACCAAGGGGAGGAGAGAATATCGGGGAGCCTCTTAGACGTCGGGTAGATTTTGAAAAGGAGAAATTGGAGGATGAGGAATTCCTGGAAGAGTTCTTTAATATGAGGGAACAAGAAGAGTCTGAATTTGATCCTAGGCAGAGATTCGTGGTTCGGTTTAGATATAAAGGAACAGACCCTACAAAATTGACAGAGGAATACATGATGGATGCTCTGCTAGAATGTTTAAAAGTTTCCCCCCAGGACATACTAGCTGTTCTTATGCCCCCTGGTCTGAAAGAAACAGACGTATGTTTTGTGACTGAGCGGGCTTATCAATATTTCTGGCAAGTACTTAAGGCGTTCCAAAAATCTGAGAGGAATCCCTTTTCTGACTTTGATGTGGTGCCCCTATTTAGAGGCGAGTCGAGAGTTCTCACTGTTGCCTTCCGGACCACTAACATTCCGGAGGAGGATGTTGAGCGATGGCTAGAGAGGCATTGCAAGGTGTTGCTACCCCCCCGGAAAGCCATGAATGCGTGGAATGTGTGGAAAGGGGAGTATAAGGCAGTCGTGTCATTACAGAGGGACCACCGTAGCAACATCAGGCACGTTCCAAAGTACTTTTACTTAGGGGGTGACAGAGGTGTAACGAGATATAGTGGGCAGCCTCCTGCTTGTTTCCAGTGTGGAGGTTTTGATCACATTCGACAAGACTGCACGTCGTCTTTGTGTGCCGCTTGCGGAAGGAGGGGCCACGATTCAATCCGCTGTACTTACGAGGTTACCTGTAATTTGTGTGGTGGGGAGGGACATACTTATTTACTGTGTCCAGATGCCTATTATAACCGGGCTTACCCTGAGGCTTACGAAAAACTTAGGCTGGCCCATGTCCACAAACATAAGTCCCCTCGGGATACAGCTACTGAGGAGGAGGGACCCCCTGTGAATCAGGAAAGCACAATGCAAAAACAGAGGCAGGATGACGGGGAGGAGGGAGGATGGACACAGGTGAGAGGATCATCCCGAGGTAAGGTGAGGAGAGGGATATACTCTGTTACCCAGAAGTTAGCACCTAATAACAGAAATAGATTTGGAATACTGGGAGAGTGCGAGGAGATGGAGACTGAGTCACAAGCAGAAGGAGGAGGAGGTGGTGAGATTCAGACGGTGAGGCCCAAAGCTAGAAGAGAGACAAAAAGGGAGACAAAAAGGGAGGCTCAGGTTGAGGCAAAAAAGTCACTTTTCCGTACCATGGAGGATCTGAGTGAGAAGGAACTCGAGGTGTGGCGTAATGAGACTAAGGAGAAGTTGGAGGGAGTGACTCAGAAGCTTCGGCAGTGGGAGGAATCTGGAGGGTCTCAGGAGGAAGGAAAGAGGTTGACGGACAAACAGCAATTTTGGAGGGATGAGATCAATTTTTTAGCATGTGAAATAGAAAAAAGAACGGAACGAAGGGCGAGAGAAGGTGAATCTTCACAGACACAGGAAGTGGATTCGGAGATGGTAGTAGAGGAACAGGGGGAGGAACAGAAGAGAGGTGGAAACAAGGAACAAAGTAAAGACAAGGAACCAAGTAAAGGAGAGGAAAGGGAGCAAAGAGGTGCCTCAGCAGTGTCGTCCCGGGAGTCTTCCCCCTCTGGTAATTTACAAAAGGACTATACGGTGAAGTTCGGACCCTCGCCTCCCCCCCGTAAGACAGGGGAACCCCTTGGTAACCCCCCTGGAACTTAAGTTTATCTTTTACCCTTTACTCCTTTAAGTTAGGCCACACCTGCTATGATTTAGTAGGGGGTGGAAATAAAGAGACAGAAGCAGAAAATACATTTGAAGTAAAGTAAGTTTATTCTGACGAGTGTTCAAGTCTTTATGTACTTTCTTTATGTACCTTGTTTTTCTTCAGTACTGTTTTCTTCATTACTGCATTCTATGTTACTGTAACATTCAAATTTCAAAGTGTAAAGTGCAAAGTGCAAAGTTTTAATGTTCTTTATTGGTTTTTATTGTTCTTTAATGTTCTTGATTGTTCTTTAAAGCTTTTTCTTGTGCATATGTAGAATGGTACTTATAAATAAAAAATCTATTTTCCTAAAAATCTATTTTCCTAACCCTAACCCTAACCCTAACCCTAACCCTAACCCCACCCACCTTGAATAGCAGACGTGCGATCAAGGAGCTCTCACTTCCTGGTTTGGATTTTTGCTTTTTTTACCTATTATATCTCTGAGAAAAATTTCAATTTTGGTCAGAGTTTGTTCCTAAGGGTACCCCCATCAGGGGGTGCGAATATGGAGCCCCCCCCTCCTGGGGGGACCCCCAAATTGAGATCGAATTTTTGCCTATAGAAGACAATGGAGACACTGGAGAGCATGCTTCTCAGCATGGCCTACAAGAAAAAGGCTTCCAACTTCATCTGCTGCCATCCTCTTTGGGAGTTGCGCCTTCTGACGTCAAGGACAGTAAGGATGTTCAAGGGCCCCTGGGGAATCTAGACCGGACCCCCATTTTGAGTCTTGACCCCTCCCAGAAGACCCCTGCCGCTTTAAAGGAGGATCCCTTTTCCCTATTGCTTTCAATGGAACAAGCAACAGCAGAGGGAGCTGTAACCTTAGAGGGGTCTGGGGATGACCTGGCCCTGGACTTGGTGGGTGAGAGTTTGAAAGACACCTTTACTCCTGAGGAGACCCATTGCATTCGAAAACCCGTTACACGTGGCCCTACTCTTGAGGAGACCTTTTCTTCTAAGAACACCCTGGCCTCTGGGGAGGCTGTTACACGTGTCCTTACT
Source organism: Eublepharis macularius (assembly GCF_028583425.1). Taxonomy (NCBI): domain Eukaryota; kingdom Metazoa; phylum Chordata; class Lepidosauria; order Squamata; family Eublepharidae; genus Eublepharis; species Eublepharis macularius. The sequence goes on from NC_072804.1 coordinate 70,513, forward strand.
CACAAGGAGACCTTCACTCCTATGCAAATCCTGAATGCTGGGGAGGCCGTTACACGTGTCCTTACTCGCGAGGAGATCTTTGCTCCTATGCAAAACTTGAATGCTGGGGAAGCTGTTACACGTTTCCCTACTCATGAGGAGACCTCTGCTCCTAAGCAAGACCTGAACGTTGGGGTGGCTGTTACACGTGTCCTTACTCACGAGGAGACCTTTGCTCCTATGCAAACCCTGAATGCTAGGGAGGTGCTTACACGTGTCCTTACTCACAAGGAGATTTTTACTCCTATGCAAATCCTGAATGCTGGGAAGGGTGTTACACGTGTCCTTACTCACGAGGAGACCTTTGCTCCTACAAAAAACCTGAATGCTGGGGACGCTGTTACACATGTACTTACTCACGAGGAGACTTTTATAACTCAGGAGGCCCAGAAGACTGAGAAATTTATTACACAGGTCCTTACTCCCGAGGAGACCTCTACTCCCATTCCTGATTCTGACACACCAGTGTGCTGTGATGTGATGGACCCGCTTGCTGACCCAGATGTTGACACGGCTGAACCAGATATGCAATCTATTAAAAGCCGAGATAGACTTCCGATAACAGCTGCTGTGCAAATGGAGAAACAAGGACAGGCCCTTAAACAGACAGGGGGCCCCTCTCACAGCACCAAATTTCAGGAAGACATACGGCAGTCAAGACTCTGCCCCGACCAAGGGAGTGAAGTTGAATTTATTCTTACCTCTGACTCCGACCTCGATCTTGGCCGTGTTTCCCGGGTTGACTCTATTGATGTCGCTGATATCCAATCCCAAAAAGCATCTTATAAACAATCGAAGGATTCCTTTGTCCTGGGAAAGGGGGATGATTTTTCTCAGCGGCGTATGGACCGTTATCTTGATGAGGTGATGGATTTAGCTAAGTCCCCTATAGCTTGTAGAGCAAAATCGGAACCTGTTCCTTCGGAGATCCCCGTGGAGAAAGACATCGTCTCCTGTAACACAGACTTACCCCAAGAGCCCGAAGAGGAAAGGCAAAGATGGGCCGAGGGACTACGTAAAGCTCGTTACCAGCTAAAAGAAACAGAAATTTCCATTCAAAATGTTGATAAACACCTAGTGGATTGTCTGGACCTCGAACGGCGTACTAAACTCCTTAAACAGAAGGACAGATTCCTTGATATAATACTGAAAGAGACACACAAGGTCCACGTTTATGAGGACTTATTCAAACTGGCACAAGTCGATGAAGACTCTTCAAACATCGCTCCTTCCTCCAGAACGAAATATCCTAAGGGTGTCATTGACCATAGTTCATCCCCGGAGGAACAACCGGCTAAAAAGAAGCAGAAGCAAGGGCGAGAATCTCACTCGGCCCAGACTTCACATGGTGCCCAAGAACATGTAGACTGACAGTCTTCCCAGAGTCTTGAACAAGATTGTTCTACACATGTTTATGGACAGCGCTCAGAGGAGAAAAATACGAGTATAGCAAAACAAGGGGTTGGAATCAGGGACTTGTCTCCGGCCCTGTCTGTGGAATGCGGAACCCCAGGGATAGAATCTAATGCTGTCCGGAATGTTAGAGAGATCCAATTGAGGAATGCCTGGGAGAAGATAAAGTTTGGTCCCATGTCTAAGGGTCTGGACCTTTTGGTTCCAGAAGAAACTAATAAGCTCGATTTGGCAAAGTTCTGGTGTTTTCTGTTGACTCATGTGGGATGGGTGATGGTACCCACGCCTTCCTTAACTAAGAGAAGCAAGGACTCGATGATAGACTTGCTTGATAAACAAAAGGAGGTGTTGTTTACATATCTTACTGATGGAGAGGAAACCGGACGAGAGCCGCCGTCGCAAAATCTTCTTTATGCCAGATCCCTATCGATCAACATCGTTGATAGGCTTGTCATAGGACGTCGGAGTCGTACTTCAACGGAGACCTATCCCTCCTGGTTGACGGAGGAGGGACTTACGAAACTTCTCAAAGGTATCTGTCGTCGTGCTGAAGAAAGACCGCCGGCGGAAGGCACGGGATTTCTTGACGAACCTGGCAAGAGAGCGACAGAAATGACACAAAAAGATTTGATACACTGGTGCATCCAAGCGTTGCATGTTTTCAAAGTCCGTGTTCAACGACAAAAGGGAGAGGCGGAGACGTCGACTGGAAGGAGTGTCGCGCCCAGGAAAGGAAGGCTTGAACGGAAAACTGTGTCTAAGATGATGACGGATACGACTCAGCTGGCTAATCCTGTGACGATTCCATCGCATGCTGAATTATCTGCCATGATAGCAGCACAAGATGCCCGAATGTGTCGCCAGGGAGACTCTGCTTCGCAGAGTCTCCCGCAAACGGGTGAGGGTCACGGTCATTTCTGTTCTGTGGATAAGAGGCTCTTTCTAGAAGATGAAGAGGGACGTAGGAAGAAAGGAGAGAGAGGGATGAAAGATGAAAAGGGGACTGAAAAGGAAGGAGAGGGAGGAGATGAGGACAGCGGGGGGTTATCTGGCTTATCTGGCATAGAATCTCTCTCTAGTTCTGAAAGGGAAGAGGAGGAAGAAGAGGAGATGGAGTTAGCCCCTACTAAGGAAGGTGGATGTATATCAGATAGGGATATTAAGAGAAAGGAAGTAGTTTCTTCGGAGAGATGTGGAGGGAAGCCGCAGAGGGAGGGGAGAAGGGAGGGGAGAAGGAAGGAGAGCAGGGAATTAAACTTTAGGGACAAGGCACCCCTGCGGGGGAATGTTTCGCAAGTGGATACTGGGTCTTCGGGTGTTCTTTCTCTTCCCGATACAGCACAGACCAGCCTGTCATCTGAAGGGAAGGGAGAAGCTGTTAGCTTGACCTCAATGACTAGGACTATGAACGAGACAGTTCTACCGATGCAGACAGACACGCAATCAGAACAGGACTCCCTTCTGACCACCGTGCAAGGGAACTTACCTGTGACGACTGAAGATATGTCGATAGGGAACTTCGTCATGGACACGGATTCGGAATTGATTGAACTGCGACTTAATACAGGACCTGTGAGTAAAGAAAACATACATGAGACATTTGAGACATATGTAAATCCTTCTGCAGGAACTTCAGTGATCTTGCAGGAGGATCCTTCCAATCATGTAACATCAGAGACAAACGGAAAGCGGGAACGTGATACACAAATATCGGTATGCACGGTTAGGGTTGAAAAGGGAGCCCAAGGTTTAGGAATTGGAGTAGGAGATGCTGATGTGTCACAAGGTACGCCAGTGGGGATAGCATTGGGAAACCAAGGAGAACCTAAGAGGGATGTGGTCCTACCGGTTGCTAGGAACCCGGGAGTAACTGTAACAACACCTAGGTTACCTACAAGTAATACTCTTCCTGACACAATGCCTAAGGTTTCAGCAGCAAGTTTTAGAGAATCTTTAACAACAGATTCTAGGGAACCTCTAACAACGGGTTCTAGCGAATCCTTACCAGCCCACACACCTTCCGTTGGGAGCGCAGGAACGTCTTATGCAGACATGTTGAGGGGAACTAGTAGGAGGCCAAGGGACCCGGGATCACGGAGGGAGGGGGAAACGGATGGAGAAGCCCCCCGCCGTCGGACGGATTTTGAAAAGGAGAGACTGGAGGATGAAGAATTCTTAGAGGATTTCTTCAATATGAGAGAAGATGAAGGAGAATTTGATCCGAGGCAAAGATTTGTTATTCGGTTCAGGTATAAAGGCTCAGATCCACAAAAGCTCACAGAAGAATACATGATAGAGGAGGTGCTTTTAGGGATAATGGGAATTCCACGAGGTGACATACTGGCAGTTATTATGCCGCCGGGGCTTAGGGAAACCGATGTTTGTTTTGTGTCAGAACGAGGATATCAGAAGGGTTGGGGGAGGTTGAGAGAAATCATGAGGTCGACCCCGAATCCCTTTGGTGACTACGACATTATTCCCCTCTTCCGAGGAGAATCGAGGGTTCTGACGGTGGCATTCAGAACAACAAATATTCCAGCAGAGGATGTGGAACAATGGCTGGGCAGATTTTGCAAGGTGTTGTTACCCCCCCAAAAGGCCCTCAATTCGTGGGGCATTTGGAAAGGAGAATATAAGACTGTCGTCTCTTTGCAAAGAGATTTCAGGAGTAAACTACAACATATTCCTAAATATTTTTTTCTGGGAGGAGATAGAGGAATCACCAGGTACAGTGGGCAACCCCCAGCATGCTTCCAATGTGGGGGGTTTGACCATATTAGGCAACACTGTGCCACACCTTTGTGTTCTGTCTGTGGGAGGAGGGGCCATAACTCCACACAATGTACAACTGGAGTGGTCTGTAACCTTTGTGGCCGCCAAGGCCACACGTACCTTCTGTGTCCCGACGCGCATTATAACAAGTGGTATCCAAACTCGTACTCAAAACTCGTTCGCTCTCACCCTCATTTAAATTGAACAGATGAGGATTCATCGACTAGCCAATTTTCAGAGGGTACTACTGCTAAACACGGGGAGAAGGACAGGAACGAATGTTTACATGAAGGGGGTTGGCAGGAAGTAAAGAGGACTTCGCACGATGTCCTTAGAGGCAGGGTAAGACGGGGAGTGTATAACCCGATACGAACGATGGTCAGCAACCAATTTGAAGCCTTGAATGTGACAGAAGAGGAAGGTAGGCAAGATACGCCTCTGGCCTCCTTTACTACTGGATCATGTATCAACCCGGAACAAAAACAAAGAGATGACATGCAGACTGATAGAAAGGCGGGATCGGAGAAACCTAAGATGAGGAAAGAGTCAAGGAAAGAGTCGAAGAAAGCCATATTCCGTACATATGAAAACCTTACAGAAAAGGAACTCCAGGTAATTTCTGAAGAACTCAACGAAAAGATCCAAAAGGTGACCCAAGCACTTTCCGCTGCTGAAGGTGCATCTGAGGAGGTACAACTATGTTTAAGTAAAAAGGAGCATTATTGGAGAGATGAGGTTACCTGCATACAACGTGAACTGGCTAGAAGAAGGGACCGAGACCCAAACCTTACCGAGGAACCGTTAAGTGACTCCCAGATGATGATGGTGGAAGAAGCGCCAGAACAGGAGGCAATGCTGAACCAGGGAGACACACAGAACCAGGAACAGATACCTATGTATACAGATGGACAAAGACAAAAACAAATTAGAGAGCGAATTGCAGAGAGAAGCGAGGACCTTGAAGGAGGGAAGACAGAATCGATGGAGTGGATAAGTGGAATATCATTGGTGGAAAAGAACCCTGTGACAGGCGACCAGTCTGACTCTCCTCCTGACCAGGAAAAGGTTCCTCAACAGCACGAGTATCCTCCTCCTGTTAGCTTACCCGACTCAAGGGGAAACATTTTGACGCCGTGCGCGTCATTTCCATGTAAGGCCACGCCTCCTGATCCACAGGAGGAGGTGGAGACGATGAGTTTAGAAACTGTAGTGGAAGGCACGGAGGAAGACCGGCGAGGTTTGTAGGAAAAGAATAGGAATAGGCAAAGATAAAATGACAGTCGATAAGTTCAATGGAACTGGATTTAAGATGGCTTATGGTTTTATTGCTATTGCTGCTATCTTATATTCATTAACAATACCAATGGAGTTGAACATACTTACCTGGAATTGTAGAGGGCTACGGCAGTCGGTGAGGAGAGAAGATGTTTATTACCACATTAGGAGGCTAAAGGCTGATGTTTTTGTCCTGCAAGAAACTAATATTAGTACTCCAAGGGAGAGGAGTGCAGCGCAGAATTCCTGGACTTGGGGGCCTTCAATTTGGTCTTTGAAAGAAGAGGAAGGAACGGGAGGTGTCGCGGTTCTCTTCTTATGCAATCCTGATCTTAAAGTTGTGAGGACCATCGATGCTATGCCGGGTCATCTTATAATAGTGGACTTCAATCTTAAAAACCCGGCAAAAGCGTTAGACAGCAAGTTTAGGTTGTGTGCCCTCTATGCTCCTGTGAAGGCAATTCATAGACGACAACTGTGGCAAACATTGGAGGATCATATTGGTACAAAGAGGGCTCTACTCGTGGCGGGAGATTTCAATGTTCGCTCCGAGCGAGAGGATAGAATTAATTTGAGAGCCGGTGCTCAAATGGGAACGTCTGCCCCTGTATTTAAACAGCTGACAATGGAGGAAAAAAGACTGAAAGCCCTTCTTAAAGATCGCCTTGGCTTGATGGATGCGGGCCTACAGAATGATGGGGAATTAGATTTTCTCCCTACGCATCACCGGGCAATGTTCCGACGTAAATTCACAGCAACCTTAGGGTGTAAGATGACTTATTATCACCCTCTGTCGACAAGCAGGCTGGACAGAATATGGGCCCCAGCGGCTCTCCCCCTTACGGGATGTAAGATTATTTTGACGCCGTGGTCAGACCACGCTATTCTTCAAGTATTATTTGCAGGACAACCCAATAGGAGAAAACACAAACCAGCTTGGCGACTCAGTGAAGCGGACCTCCGGACCTTTCGGATGGAACCGGATATTGTTCTGACGCTTGAATGCCAGAAGCGTATAAAGTCTGGAATGGATGTCCTCGATTGGTGGGAAAGGACGAAAGATGCCATACGATATGCTTCGGTTTGGGCCAGGAGAGTGCAGGGCAATTATGAACTGTCACAATATCACAGAGCGATCCAGAACGTACTTGCATGCAGATGGAGAATGAACAAAGGCCTTGATGTTGACAATGAACGGCTTCGACGCAATCAAGAAGTTATTAAAACTTACCGCCTTACCCAACGTCGACGGCGTCATATGGCACGGGTGGCTAGAGCATTGGGGCCGTTAATTGAGAAGGGAGAATGGCAAAAAGATCGCCTGCCTCGATACAACCAGACTCTGTCCGCGTTAAAAGGAGGTCCGTCAGATGGACTACTTCAAGAACCGGTCCAGATAGCAGAAGAGGTCTCTAGATTTTATAGAGAATTTTACGCGGTTTCGGAAACCTCTCCTGATGAAGTACACATTCAGTCCTATCTAGAAAGTGCCTTTGGGCAGAAACCGTTACTGCCAAACGAGGAAGATCTTTGCGAACTATCTCGGCCCTTCGAGCAAGAAGAAATCCAGCAAGCCATTCAGGCCAGTAAACATAACTCTAAGCCGGGACCGGATGGGTTACCGTATGGGTTCTATAAGAACTTTAAAGATCACTTAGTTCCCATCTTGACAGAGGTTTTTAATGAGATGCTGCAGAGGGCGAGGGTGGGACGGAGTTTTTTACACGGATCAATGAGTCTATTGTACAAAGGAGGAGATCCGACTCTGATAGGCAACTGGAGACCCATCACGGTTAACAAAACCGATTACAGGATACTAGCAAGGGTCCTCAATAATAGGTTGAAAAAACTGGCTAATGCACTAGTGCAGGTTGGACAAACCAGCTCTGTACCCGGAAGGAGAATGGCGCATACCACCTGTGTTTTCAGACAGATTTTTGACCGGTTACAGCAAGAAAAGGAACACCTATGCATATTGCAGCTGGACCAGAGTAAAGCGTTTGACCGGGTTGACAGAGGCTACATGTGGGCTGTTTTAAAATTCCATGGATTGCCAGAACAGTTGATCAAGCTCCTACAGGCACTTTACATGAACGCGCAGGTTACCCCAAACGTCGGAGGGTGTCGAGGGTCACCATTTCCAGTACCCACGGGGGTTAGACAAGGATGCCCTCTCAGTCCTCTCCTGTACGTCTTGACACTAGATCCTCTTCTTAGGGCGTTACAGAGAGATCGGTTCATCAGAGGAATTTTTCCCCACGGTTGTCCGGAGTATCGCATCACCAGTCTAGCCCACGCTGACGATTGTTACGTCATCCTCCGGAACACAGAGGAACTGCTAAAGGTGCGAGAACATTTACGGCGCTACGAAATTGTTTCTGGAGCAAAGGTGAACGAGCTGAAAAGTCAGATTTACGACCTCGACGGGCGGACGGGAAGAATGGAAGTGACTCCCATGGTGCCTACGGAGAAGGATCATAAAGACCGTGAGGAGCTGGAAGGACAGGTAGAAGGAAAGGAGAACAGACAGCATGACGATGAAGGAGCGAGCGGGACAGGAACGGGGATGCTGTCTCTGAAGATCCTGGGAGTCACCTTTTCTTTGAGAGCTGATGGCTGGAGGGATAATTGGATTGTATGGCAACAGCGAGTGTTGGAAAGACTGGAGAAGTGGAAGACATGGAGATTATCCACCGCACAAAAAGTTCAATATTTTGCCATATATTGCATTCCAGCTGGCAATTACCTAGCGACAGTTTACCCTCCGCCGGAATCTACAGTAACCATCATCACCAGAGCGGTTTTTAAGTGGATTTTCGGGACGCTCCACTTACCGCTTGCGAGAGTAGTCGTTCAGAGAGGACACGGAGAAGGAGGTCTTGGGTTACTGGAGATTGGACTGTGGTTCCTATCCATCTTTCTAGTTTTTAACTGTGGAACTTGGCAGCAGAATGCGACGGACTTGATTACGCAAGAAATGTACACCAGACAGTTCTTTATGGACAGTTGGGTAGACACCAGATGGGCAAAACGATGGTGGAAAGAAGGCTCTCTGCCGACCCGCTTGACGGCTTCGATGAAAGTACAGCTTCCTGACTTTATGGTTGAGGTAGCAAAGGGGATACAGAAACATGGCATCGAAGCCTCAGAAGTCAAGGGAACTAGCCCGGGAACTAAAGGAGTTACTGGAAAGTTATACTGGACTGTTATGCACCGAAGTCGGTTGGTACCCTATGATGAAGAGAGACGGAAGAAGGAGACGCTTTCTTCGTATTTGAGGAACCAGATCTTTCCTATCCCCACCTTCGGCGACTGGACCATACCTTATGCCCTACGGGATCTTCGTTGGAGGATTTACCATCAGATATTATACGTGGGAAGTAAAAAGTTTGGGGCGACAGAAGATCAACAGCGTTGCCCCAGGGTACTTTGTAGGTCTTTGAATCCACATACCAACATTCCTGAGACCATCCCCCATGTTGTGAAGGAGTGTGTAGCTGTAAGGAGGTCGTGGGCAGGAGTAGCCAGAGCATTGCAATGGCCTTTTCTGATATCACAACACTGGGAAACGATTGTCTTGGGATTGGAGCCGACAGAAGGGTTTGGGAATCCCAGGGAGCAGGGGGGCTGTCCGGGTGAGAAGGCTGGTATTAAGGTTCCTTGGGCCCTGGTTAGGTTAGTGAATCTCATCTTTGTTAGTACTGTGATGAAAAACAGAAGGGAGGAGGTGTATACCAAAAAGGCAGTACCCCTAGTTGAAACGGTACATACTGTAACAGATTATTTGGCGAAAATTAAAAGGTGGGAAGAAAAGAGGATGAAGGGCGTGAAGTGGCTGAGCAGGTGGAGGTGGTTTCATGAGATCAACCCGCCAGTTCCTTGAAGTCAGATATAATTGCTTCCTACCTTGACTTCTCTCAAGTTGGATAGACATCTGTTGTATAACTTAATTCTTCTTTTTCTTTTTCTTTTATTTCCTTAATTAGTATAAAGTGAAAAGTTGATAGTTAATAGTTGATAGTTCATAGTTAATAGTTAATAGTTAATAAAGTTAATAAAGTTAATACAGTTAATAAAGTTAATAAAGTTAATAAAGTTAATAAAGTTTGAAACATGAACAGCCTGAATGTTGATGGCTTACATTTATGTCGATGCTTGATGCTTAATGCTTTATGCTTAATGTTAATATTTAATGGTGATATTTAATGCTAGAAATATTTAGATGCCTATATTAATATGTAATATGTACGTATGTATATATGTATGTATATATTAACTGTATTTATTGTTTCAATCGTAATTATGCATCTTGGAATTTGTTGCTTACAGTTTGTTGTAGAATGGTTATTATTAAATAAAAAATCTATTTTCCTAAAAAAAAAAAAATCTATTTTCCTAACCCTAACCCCACCCACCTTGAATAGCAGACGTGCGATCAAGGAGCTCTCACTTCCTGGTTTGGATTTTTGCTTTTTTTACCTATTATATCTCTGAGAAAAATTTCAAATTTGGTCAGAGTTTGTTCCTAAGAGTACCCCCATCAGGGGGTGCGAATATGGAGCCCCCCCTTCCTGGGGGGGGCCCCCAAATTGAGATCGAATTTTTGCCTATAGAAGACAATGGACATCATGGAGAGCATGCTTCCCAGCGTGGCCTACAAGAAAAAGGCTTCAAATTTCATCTGCTGCCATCCGCTTTGGGAGTCGCGCCTTCTGACGCCTCAGATGGTAAGAATGTTCAAGGGCCCCTGGGGAATATAGACCGGACCTCCATTTTCGGGTTCGACCCCTCCCAGAAGACCCCTGCCGCTTTTAAGGAGCAACCCTTTTCCCTATTGCTTTCAATGGAACAAGCAACAGTAGAGACAGGATTTTCCTCAGAGGGCCCTGGGGATCATCTGGACCAGGACGTGGGGTGTAAGAGCTTGAATGACACCTTTACTCGTGAGGAGACCCACAGCATTCGTAAACCCGTTACACGTGGCCCTACTCTTGAGGAGACCTTTTCTTCTAAGAACACCCTGGCCTCTGGGAAGGCTGTTACACGCGTCCTTACTCACGAGGAGACCTTTGCTCCTAAGCAAGACTTGGATGCTGGGGAAGCTGTTACACGTGTCCTTACTCACGAGGAGACCTTTGCTCCTAAGCGAGACTTGATTGCTGGGAAGGCTGTTACACGTGTCCTTACTCACGAGGAGACCTTTGCTCCTAAGCAAGACTTGAATGCTGGGAAGGCTGTTACACGTGTCCTTACTCATGAGGAGACCTTTGCTCCTAAGCGAGACCTGAATGCTGGGAAGGCTGTTACACGTGTCCTTACTCACGAGGAGACCTTTGCTCCTAAGCAAGACTTGAATGCAGGGGACGCTGTTAAACATGTTCTTACTCATGAGGAGACCTTCATAACTCAGGAGGCCCAGAAGACTGAGAACATAAAAATCTATTTTCCTAACCCTAGTAACCCTAACCCTGATTGTCCTGATTTTGATCCTAATGCTTCCGAGGACGCTGAAGAATGATCTCGAAAATTTGAGAAATATCTGGAAACTAATATGGACCTAGCTAAGTCTCCTAGAGATATTAGGAAGACTTGTCAGTCTCCTGTGTTGAGCAAGACAGCTATAATTAAGATGCCTACACCAGAAAAGGATAAACTTAAGGTATTGAGAGAACAATACCTTAGAATGAAAGAAGAAGAGAAACGTTTGGCCAGAGAATGTGATGAGAAGACGTCATACAGTTTTGACTTGTATTCAAGGCGAGATGATATTGAGGGTGAGTTGAAGAATTCTACGGACCCTGAGGAGCGGGCCGAACTGATGGAGGAGTGGAAGGAGGTGGATGCATTGATGCAAGTGGATGGAGAAACAAAATCTTTAGCATACGAACTGAGTGTGGCTTGTCGTGAGGAACTGAAGCGGTTAGTGCAAGCATATGACCGACAGGAGGAGAGGGCGGCTCGTGAAGAGGCAGCTCAATACCTTGCGCAGAAGAGGATGCGGGTATCCCCAGAGGGTCACCCAGAAAAGAAGAGGATGAGAAATCGGATGACTCAGTCTCCAGTGCCATCCAAGCAAAATGAGTCACCGGTACCCTCTACAACGGGAACAGATACTGATATGGAAACAGACGGGGAAGTTAAAAATGCATCACGAAATACGAGGGAGGCGAATCTGTTGGAAGCCTGGCAAAAAGTAAAGCTGCAACCGATGTCTAAAGCCTTTGACATCCTAGTTCCCAAAGAGATGCAGAAAATAGATCTAGCCAAGTTTTGGGCCTTTCTGGTAGGTCACATGGCTTTGCCTATAGTGGACACTGTGACGTTGAAGAAGAAGAGCAAAGATGTTATGATTGGTATGCTGGACAAGCAGAGGACAGTGCTTGTGGACTGTTTGACCGGGAAGATAGAACCCGAGCCTCAAGCTTTGGAGAAAGCCGCTTACGCTAAATCTCTGACTGTGAAAGTTGTTGATAGGTTTGTTATTGGTCGGAAAGGTCGTACATCTACGGAAACCTATCCCGATTGGCTGTCTGAGGAAGGACTTAAGGATACTTTGCGGATTTTTCAGAGGTATGCGGAGGAAAGCGTACAGGAGGAGTTTGCGGGCATTTACGACTGCCCCGATGATGAAAACTCTGAACTTACTTATGAGGACTGGGCGGCCTCAGGGTGGGAGGGGAAGTGGAATGGACATTGAGGAGACTTGTGAGGATGATGGGGGTTTGTCAGGGGTGGAGTCTGCTCCTGCCTCGGATGGGGAACTGGAGGGTATTCCAGCTTTGGAAGATGAACAAAGGGGAGGGAAACAAGATTGGGAAGTGGAAGGACTAGTCCTTGGGAAGACAGGCGTGCAAGAGTTTCCTGAGGGAGGGTATGCAGAGAGAACAGAAGGACTAGATATTCAAACTAATGAAGGAGAAGGTGGGTGTGACATGGAAGAAAGGAGGGAAATACAAAAAGTGGGGGTACCGGGGTTGACAGAGGCACAACCCCCTCGAGGGGTAGTTGATAGGGAAGATACTGGGCCTGTGGGCGTTTTTGCTTTCTCTCTTACAGTTGAGCCTCGGTTGTCACAGACAGAGGCAGGAGGGAACAGAATTTTGGATGGAGCGGCTCCTGACCAAATGGGACTAAATGGAGCAATTTCTACTCACGATGAGAGGAACCAAAATAGGATTGCTGATTCTGTGACTACTCCTCTTGGGACTGCTGCTTCTGGGACTGCTGCTTCTGGGACGTTTGCTCCTTTGATTTTGGAAGATGTTGAAAGGACAAATACGATGGGACTGCACGGGACTCGTTCAGGGGAGATAACAGCAATGGACATTAGTTCTACTGCATTATTTTCTGTAAGTAAACTCCATGTGGACCTGCCTGCAAGACCTCTGGGAGCCGTGCAGAAAGAACCTCCTGTGAATAAGGTTAATAATGTTACAAAAGGCACAAAGGCTGGGGAGGGATTGAGTATAGGGTCAACTACGACTACTGCAGATGATTTGAACCCCCAGGCAGTTCCAAACACATCAGGTAGAAGCTCTGTGTTAGCCTCAGGGTCGTCTTATGCCCAAATGCTTAAGGGCCCAGCAGGGAAACAAAAAGGGACAACGGGACCAAGGGGAGGAGAGAATATCGGGGAGCCTCTTAGACGTCGGGTAGATTTTGAAAAGGAGAAATTGGAGGATGAGGAATTCCTGGAAGAGTTCTTTAATAGGAGGGAACAAGAAGAGTCTGAATTTGATCCTAGGCAGAGATTCGTGGTTCGGTTTAGATATAAAGGAACAGACCCTACAAAATTGACAGAGGAATACATGATGGATGCTCTGCTAGAATGTTTAAAAGTTTCCCCTCAGGACATACTAGCTGTTCTTATGCCCCCTGGTCTGAAAGAAACAGACGTATGTTTTGTGACTGAGCGGGCTTATCAATATTTCTGGCAAGTACTTAAGGCGTTCCAAAAATCTGAGAGGAATCCCTTTTCTGACTTTGATGTGGTGCCCCTATTTAGAGGCGAGTCGAGAGTTCTCACTGTTGCCTTCTGGACCACTAGCATTCCGGAGGAGGATGTTGAGCGATGGCTAGAGAGACATTGCAAGGTGTTGCTACCCCCCCGGAAAGCCATGAATGCGTGGAATGTGTGGAAAGGGGAGTATAAGGCAGTCGTGTCATTACAGAGGGACCACCGTAGCAACATCAGGCACGTTCCAAAGTACTTTTACTTAGGGGGTGACAGAGGTGTAACGAGATATAGTGGGCAGCCTCCTGCTTGTTTCCAGTGTGGAGGTTTTGATCACATTCGACAATATTGCACGTCGTCTTTGTGTGCCGCTTGCGGAAGGAGGGGCCACGATTCAATCCGCTGTACTTACGAGGTTACCTGTAATTTGTGTGGTGGGGAGGGGCATACTTATTTACTGTGTCCAGATGCCTATTATAACCGGGCTTTCCCTGAGGCTTACGAAAAACTTAGGCTGGCCCATGTCCATAAACATAAGTCCCCTCGGGATAGAGGAGAGACCCTCTGTGAATCAGGAAAGCACAATGCAAAAACAGAGGCAGGATGACAGGGAGGAGGGAGGATGGACACAGGTGAGAGGATCATCCCGAGGTAAGGTGAGGAGAGGGATATACTCTGTTACCCAGAAGTTAGCACCTAATAACAGAAATAGATTTGGAATACTGGGAGAATGCGAGGAGATGGAGACTGAGTCACAAGCAGAAGGAGGAGGAGGTGGTGAGATTCAGACGGTGAGGCCCAAAGCTAGAAGAGAGACAAAAAGGGAGACAAAAAGGGAGGCTCAGATTGAGGCAAAGAAGTCACTTTTCCGTACCATGGAGGATATGAGTGAGAAGGAACTCGAGGTGTGGCGTAATGAGACTAAGGAGAAGTTGGAGGGAGTGACTCAGAAGCTTCGGCAGTGGGAGGAATCTGGAGGGTCTCAGGAGGAGGGAAAGAGGTTGAAGGACAAACAGCAATTTTGGAGGGATGAGATCAATTTTTTAGCATGTGAAATAGAAAAAAGAATGGAACGAAGGGCGAGAGAAGGTGAATCTTCACAGACACAGGAAGTGGATTCGGAGATGGTAGTAGAGGAACAGGGGGAGGAACAGAAGAGAGGTGGAAACAAGGGACAAAGTAAAGACAAGAAACCAAGTAAAGGAGAGGAAAGGGAGCAAGGAGAGGAAAGGGAGCAAAGACGTGCCTCAGCAGTGTCGTCCCGGGAGTCTTCCCCCTCTGTTAATTTACAAAAGGACTATACGGTGAAGTTCGGACCCTCGCCTCCCCCCCGTAAGACAGGGGAACCCCTTGGTAACCCCCCTGGAACTTAAGTTTATCTTTTACCCTTTACTCCTTTAAGTTAGGCCACACCTGCTATGATTTAGTAGGGGGTGGAAATAAAGAGACAGAAGCAGAAAATACATTTGAAGTAAAGTAAGTTTATTCTTACGAGTGTTGAAGTCTTTATGTACTTTCTTTATGTACCTTGTTTTTCTTCAGTACTGTTTTCTTCATTACTGCATTCTATGTTACTGTAATGTTTAAATTTCAAAGTGTAAAGTGCAAAGTGCAAAGTTTTCATGTTCTTTATTGGTTTTTATTGTTCTTTAATGTTCTTGATTGTTCTTTAAAGCTTTTTCTTGTGTGTATGTAGAATGGTATTTATAAATAAAAAATCTATTTTCCTAAAAAAAAAAAAAATCTATTTTCCTAACCCTAACCCTGGCAAAGGAAGCCTTCTTCTTCATTTTTCCCCCAAAGGAAAAAATGAATGAAGATGAGCAGCAGCAACCTAAAGCGATGGCTTTTTTTAGGAGAGGATGGGGGACCTGGTTTGGGGAGGCTTTTTCCCTTTGAAAAAAAAACCCGAATCGATCCGAATCGATCCGAATTGATCTGAATCGGTAAACCCGAATCGGCTGGGCGATTCGGATTTCTGCTAAATCTGAATCGGCCTCTCGATTCGGATTTAGCAGATTCGGAAAAAATGAATCAGGGTGCCTTTGCACACCCCTACCTACAGGGATTTCCTGACTCGGAGTTGGCAAGCCCTGGGGAAGAACTAGTGGGAGGCCCCCTCGGGAGACGTGACCAAAACTAATCTCCAACTGACTCTCCCTCCCAATCGCACCCTCATGAAGCTGTAATTTTCAGCTATTTCAAAAAGGAACGGGGTAAAAGCCGGAATGGGCATTAAAGAAATACTAGTGCCACAAAAAACAGTGGCATGTGTTAAAGACAGTAAAGAACAATATTTTAGAAATGAAAACTCTGAAATAGTATGCTGTTATTAAACCATTCCATGCCAAAATGCTCCTGGAACAGCACAAAACAGGCTGGAACAGGCACTAAAGAAATGCCAGTGCCACAAAAACCAGTGGGATGTGTTAAAGACACTCCAGAAGAAGATTTCAGAAAGGAAAATTCTGAACTGGCATCCTTTTATTAACCCATTCCATGCCAAACGGCTCACGGAACAGCCCTAAACTGGCTGGAACAGGCACTAAAGAAAAGTCAGTACCACAAAAAACAGTGGGCCCTGATAAATAAACTCAAGAACAAGATTTTAGAAATATAAACTCTGAACTGGCATGCTTTTATAAACCCGTTCCATGCGAAAATGCTCCTGGAACAGCACAAAACAGGCCAGAAGGGGCACTAAAGAAATGCCAGTACCACAAAAAACAGTAGGATTTGTTAAAGACACTCCAGAGCAATATTTTAGAATGGGAAACTCTGAACTGGCATGCTTCTATTAACCCATTCCACGCTAAAATGCTCCTGGAACAGCACATAACAGGCCGGAATGGGCACTAAAGAAATGCCAGTACCACAAAAAACAGTAGGATTTGTTAAAGACACTCCAGAGCAATATTTTAGAATGGGAAACTCTGAACTGGCATGCTTCTATTAACCCATTCCACGCTAAAATGCTCCTGGAACAGCACATAACAGGCCGGAATGGGCACTAAAGAAATGCCAGTACCACAAAAAACAGTAGGATTTGTTAAAGAAACTCCACAACAATATTTTAGAAATGAAAACTCTGAGTTGGCATGCTTTTATTAACCCTTTCTGTGGCAAAATGCTCCTGGAACAGCACAAAGCAGGCCGGAATGGGCACTAAAGGAATGCCAGTACCACAAAAAACAGTAGGATTTGTTAAAGACACTCCAGAGCAATATTTTAGAACTGGAAACTCTGAACTGGCATGCTTTTATTAACCTGTTCCACGCTAAAATGCTCCCGGAACAGCATATAACAGGCCGGAATGGGCACTAAAGGAATGCCAGTACCACAAAAAACAGTAGGATTTGTTAAAGACACTCCAGAGCAATATTTTAGAACTGGAAACTCTGCACTGGCATGGTTTTTATTAACCCGTTCTGTTCCAAAATGCTCCCGGAACAGCACAGAACAGGCCGGAACAGGCCCTAAAGAATTCCAGTACCAGAAAAAGCAGTGGGATGTGTTAGACACTCCAGAAGAAAATTTTAGAAATGGAAACTCTTAACTGGCACGATTTTTATTATCCTGTTCTATGCCAAAATGCTCCGGGAACTGCACAAAACAGGCCGGAATGGGCACTAAAGAAGTGCCAGTGCCACAAAAAACAGTGGGAAGCATTAAAGACACTCCACAACAATATTTTAGAAATGAAAACTCTGAACTGCCATGCTTTCATTAACCCATTCCATGCTGATATGCTCACAGAATAGCACAAAACATGCCGGAACGGGCACTGAAGAAATGTCAGTACCAAAAAAACCAGTGGGATGTGTTAAAGACACTCCAGAACAAGATTTTAGAAACGAAAACTCTTATAAACTTTTACTCAAATATGATACAGAATCAGAACAAGTTAAAGTGTGTATGATAAAGTGGATGCAAAATTTTGGAGAAGAAATAACATTTCGACAGTGGGAGAATCTCTGTACAAAGGGCATAAAATTTACGGCAAGTCAAACATTAAGAGAGAATTGGTACAAGATGTTTTCTAGATGGTACATCACACCAAAAGACATTCAGAAAATGGACAAGAAATATGTGGGGTTATGTTGGAAATGTAATGAAACACATGGTTCCTTCTATCACATGTGGTGGACTTGCCACAAAAGCAGAAACTTTGGGGGAAAAATACATGCTGAGATGCAAAAGATTTTAAAATTTGATTTCGCCATGAATCCACAAACTATGCTGTTGGGAATACTACCAGAAAATGTAGACAGAAAACTACACCAACTATTCAGATATTTACTGATGGCAGCAAGGGTGATATTTGCAACCAGATGGAAGGAAGATGAATGCCTAACTAAGGAAATCTGGAGAGATAAGATAGCAGAATGTGCAGCGATAGCAAAATTAACAAGCTTTTTAAACAGAAGGCCAATGAGAGAATTCGATGAGAAGTGGGAAATTATTTTGCTTACAAAGGATAAAATGCATAAAATGTCTTAGTTTTAGAAACCAGAATAGAATGGTATACTGATATATTGTTATAGATTGGATAGGTTTTGATAAGATGAAATTGATTAAATATCAGTGATGAGGTAGAATGCATGATATGGAAACTTTGGCAAAATAGTTAAGCTAGACAGAAATGATCTGTATAGAAGTATTAGACAATACTAAGATACAGCAGTTAGAATGTACAGGGAGATCACTTCTTTTGACCTTTAGTTGATCTAAAATTGAATATTGTGTAGGAAAAAGATCGAATTTAGTTTGAGAAGACACACAGGAATTGGAATAGAAGATACAATATTGATGAACTCTGATTAAGGTATGTTCTGTGTACTCTGTTTTTTATTATTACAACTCTTGTAGTGCAAAATCTTAATGTTCCTCTGACCTGTTATTCCCTT
Organism: Eublepharis macularius; assembly: GCF_028583425.1. NCBI lineage: Eukaryota > Metazoa > Chordata > Lepidosauria > Squamata > Eublepharidae > Eublepharis > Eublepharis macularius. The sequence continues at coordinate 88,873 of NC_072804.1, forward strand.
TTCTTCTTTTGTACCTCTTTTTTCTGAAAAAGAAAAAAGAAACGAAAACTCTCATCTGGCATACTTTTATTAACCCTTTCCATGCCAAAATGCTCCCGGAATAGCACAAAACAAGCTGCAACAGGCATTAAAAAATGCCAGTACCACAAAAAGCAGTGGAATGTGTTAAAGACACTCCAGAACAATATTTTAGAAATGAAAACTTTGAACTGGGGCACTTTTATTAACCCTTTCCCTGCCAAAATTCTCCCGGAACAGCACAAAACAGGCCGGAACGGGCACTAAAGAAATGCCAGAACCACAAAAAACAGCAGGAAGCATTACTGACAGTGCAGAACAAATTTTTAGACCTGAAATCACTGGTAGTGGCTTGCTTTTATTAACTCTTTCCCTGCCAAAATGCTCCTGTAGCAGCATAAAACAGTCCGTAATGAGTTTTGCATGAATGCTTGTTCCAAATATTTAAACAGACAAATAAAATAGTGGGAACCCTTACGGAAACTGGAGATCAATATTGTAGAAATCAAAACACTGTAGTATTATGTTTTTATCAACTCTTTCCATGTTTTAATTTTATTAACTTGTTTTCATACTGATGTTTTCAAGAAAAAACGTAACACCAGTCTCTAAGGCACACCAACCAGCCCAATTGTCAATCCTTGGCAAGTAGATCCCCAAGTTCTCCACAGCAAACACACAGGTGATTTGGTTGAAGTAACTTCAACCAATATTCTCCTATGCTCAGAAGCTCATGATGTACCTTTCTTTCCGTTATGCTTCCTAGATAAGACAAAAGTCTGATCGCAGCATATTTTGCTTAGTCGGCTGAGAATGGAATGTGTAACTTGTAACTGTTGTTATAGCCATATTTGGGCATCCGGGACTTCCTGAATACAAGCTAATAAAACTCTCGCCTCCATCTTTGGAGGGACAGACTTTGCATCCAGATCTCGGTCTCGTGCCGTTACTACACTTACCAAGGTATCTTTTTGTACTATTTCTTATGACATGGCCCTATAATTGAAGTAGAAAGCTGTCTTGAATCATTCAGGTTTGCCTAGCTTGCAGAAAGCCAGGAAAGTGGAGCTTTCTTGACCTCTTCAGGCAGGCCATTCCACGAGGTGGGGGCTATCGCAGAGAAAGTGCACGTTTGGGTAGTTGTTAATTTAGCCCAACTGCAGGGTGGTATCTGCAGAAGGCCCTGTTCAGATGAGCGAAACTGAGATGGTGGGACATAGTTATGACCTTGAATTGAGCCCAGTAACTGATGCGTAGCCAATGGAGTGGTGGCAGAATAGGAGTGATATGCGTGCTCCATCTAGCTCCTGGAAGTATACAAGCTGCAGTGTTTTGCATCAGCTAGTACATAAAAAATTGCAGAAAGGTACTGTTGGTTGCATTAAGATTCTTTTTGTGTGATGTTTTACTTTATATGTTTCTATACACTTGCACACTGTAAAACACCCAGTAAAAAGAGCCCTGATACTATTGTCACTTACTTACTCACTTCATTTATACTTGTCTTTCTCCCAAACGGGGACCCAAAGCAGCTTACCTTGTTCTCCTCTCCTTCATTTTTTCCTCACCACATCCTTGTGAGGTAGGTTAGGGCTGAGAGGGTCTGACTCACCCCAGGCCACCCAGCAAGCTTCCAAGGCTGAGCAGGGATTCAAACCTGGATCTCCCAGAGCCTGGTCTGAAACTCTAACCACTGCACCATGGTGGCCATTGTTGCCTACAACCCAAGATTACTTTTGCACAGTGTTTTATCAATGCATGCATGAACATCATAAAAGAGAGGAAAGTACATGAAGGCAGTTAAGAAATTGAAAGCTCTGGCGAGCCACAAATACACAACGTTCTGTACAATAACCAGACATAAATCAGGATTCCAAATGCATATGTTCTAGAAATAAGATCCAGTGATTTGGAAGCCCCAAATTTAAGAAGATGTTCCGCTGATGAGAATTTCGGGAACAGCATTTGTCAGAGGCTCCAAATCTAGGGACACCTACTCGTGAGCAGTAAATCGCCTTGGTTTCAATTTGTTTCCTGGTAAATAGCTGTGTTCAGGTTTACTCAGAAGGCTGGGATTTATTACCACGTCACCATGCCAAGTATTGCAACCTTAAACACGCAGGGCTTGATCCAACTAATTTGAAGTGCTTTCAAGACTCATTGATTTCAATGGGAGAGTTAAGCTCCTGGTCCAATCTCTCCCATTAAAATCAATGGGCCTTTACTCTTCCACGGCACTGCACCCCTTAAAATGTAGCTCTCAACATTTATGGAACATAGTCCCTAAGAGGCTATCTTAGGAGTTAGCCGTGTTAGTTTGTAGTAGCAAAATACGAAAGAATCCAGTAGCACTTTTAAGACTAACCAACTTTACTGTAGCATAAGCTTTCGAGAACCACAGTTATCTTTGTCAGATGCATCTGACAAAGAGAGCTGTGGTTCTTGAAAGATTATGGCACGGGGAAGTTGGTTAGTCTTACAGGTGCTACTGGATTCTTTACTGTTTTGCTACTCCAAACTAACACGGCTAACTCCTCTGGATCTCTGACGACACAGAATCCAGAATCCCGGCATGCCTAGTTCAAAGCCAGCTTCTCAAGTGGGCCTCTCTGCAGGCTCTTGGGTCTGCAGCAACTGGCATGGGATTGATCCGGTTTACCTCCCAACGATGCAAAGTTTCATCCACTGATTTCTGCACATCAAATTGCTGTTCAAGGTATTGAAGGGGCTGGCTTTGTCAGGGTTTCCCCCTTCTTAATAAAACAAAAATCTAGTGGCACTAACAATACTTCTTTCAAGAAAAGCTTTTGTGAGTGATAGCCCACTTTGTCAGATAGTATGTGATAGAAAATCATACTGCGGAATTTTATGGGGCAGGCTGGGGGAGGGGAGGAGTCAAGTCTTGGTGTGAATTGCACCATGAACCTTCCCAGTGTAAATCTCAAGGTAAAGGGGAAAGGGAGGAGTTGATGTAAGAAGAGTGGGCATGAGCCCTATCATAAATCAATAGAAGAAGCAGTTGCGCATACATACTCTGACCTGGATGGTCAAGTTGAATCTTGTTGGAAAGCTAAGTGAGGTTGGTCCTGATTAATACTTAGACAGGAGACCATCAAGCAAGTCCAGTGCTACTATGCAGAGGCAGCCAATGGGGCAATGAATATCTCTTGCCTTGAAAACCCTGTGGGGTTGCTATACATTGGCTATGACTTGAAGGCACTTTCCACCAGCATCATACTGGATGGGTGAGGTAGGCCAGGGGTTCAAACAGATAAACAAATAGTTTACGTGAACATTATTTGTGTTATGTGCCATCAAGTTACCTCTGACCTATCACGATCCTATGAAGGAAAGACCTCCAAAACACCCTATCATTATCACACTTGCTCAGATCCTGCAAACTGGAGGACATGGCTTCTTTTATTGAGTCAAGCCATCTTGTTTTAGGTCTTCCTCTTGTCCTACTGCCTTCCACTTTTCCTAGGATTATTGACTTTTCCAGAGAATCGTCTTCTCATGATGTGACCAAAGTACGATAGCCTCAGTTTTATCATTTTAGCTTCAGGCTTGATTTGATCTAGTACCCAGTTATTTGTCTTTTTGGCTGTCCATGGTATCTGCAAAACTCTCATCTAGCACCACATTTCAAATGAATTAATTTTCTTCCTGTCAGCTTTCTTCATTGTCCAACTTTCACATCCATACATAGTAATGGGGAATACCATAGTTTGGATTATCTTGATCTTGGTTCCCAGAGAGACATTTTTATCTTTAAGGATCTTCTCTAGCTCCCTCACAGCTGCTCTTCCAAGTCTCAATCTTCTTCAGATTTCTTCATTGCAGTCTCCTTTTTGGTCGATGATTGAGCCAAGGAATAGAAAATCTGAATGATTGAGCCAAGGAAAAGAAAAGTGAACATTATAGCCTGAAAAACAGGCATTAATATTTTCAAAAAGTGGATGCTGTAGAGCAATTAGACTTTTTAAAAAATTCTACTGATTTCCTGGACAATGACTCAAAGCTACAAGAGATGAATTACATGAGGAGGAACACGTGAAGGGAGTTGCAATGTTAGTCGGGAAGCTGAGTTTTAAAAGAGATCAGAAGGCTTTGTCAATTTTCCTTCGGTACAGATTGCTGCTCAGAGGGTTTGTTTATATCCTCTTTGCCTCTTAGAAGGGGAGGTGAAACTGACAGAGCCTTTGGGAGGTGAAGAGGAAAATAACAAACCCACTAAGCAGGGATCTCCCTGGCTCTGTAGAGAGGGGAAATTGACAAAGCCTTCCAATCTCTTTTAAAATTCAGCTTCTCGGCTAGCACTGGGACTCCCTTCATGTGCCCCTCCTCATGTAATTCGTCTCCTGTAGCTTGGTTCTGAGTTGTAGCATTCTGGATCAACTGGAATCTCCATGTTGACTTTGAAGGGAGACCTATATAGAGTGCATTGCAGTAGACACATCTCTGTGTCTACTGCATGAATCTAGGTGACCAGATCAGCCATGCCAAGGTAGCATAGCCATCTTCTGATATAGACTAAGTTGGTAGAAGACATATTTTGAAGCTGCATTAACTTGCTTCTCTAGCAGCTGTGCAGGATCCAATACAACCGCTTGGCTCTTAACCGAGTCTGAATGGGTCCACTGAACCTCATCAAAGTGGGGTGCACAATATCCTTCAAGACATCTGGCTTCCCAACCAGTATCACTTCTGTCTTGTCTGGGATCAGTTTCAATGGCTTTACTTTCAGCCATTTGACCACAGCAACTCAAGAAGACCTCTATTGCATCATAAGGGATTTGGACAGAGAGTTACAGAGCTGGATCTTATTTGCATAATGATGGCAACCAATTCCATAGCTATGAATGATTTTTCCTAAAGGCTTTACATAGAGGTTGAGGAGAGGGAGGTAAGGTTGCACCCTGTGAAACCCCACAAGATAATTCCCACAGTGAAGATAGCTGGTCTCCAATAACAATTGTTTGAGCTCATTCCATAAATAATGATTTAAACCCATCCAAGGCATATTTCTCGATACCAACTTATGCATCCAAATGCCTCAAAAGGGTGGCATGATCTATTGTATCACAGACTGCAGATAGATCCAGGAGGAGCAAAAAAGAAGCATGGCCTTTGTTTTCATTCAAACACAGACCATCCATTAAAGCCACCAGAGCCATCCGTCCCATAGCATGGCCTGAAACCAGACTGAAAGGGGTCCAGAGCAAGAAGACCAGGAGTTGGTCTGCTACTGCTCTCTCAATCATTTTGCTGAGGCAGATTAGAGACTAGGCAATAATTGGACACATCATTTTTTCTATGGATTTTTTAAAAGTAGTGGGTGGCCTCTTTGAGTGGCCAAGGGAAGGTGCCTTGAGTTAGTGACTAATTTAAGTGATAGACATCGAGGGCTCATTCCTTACATGATTTTAGCAGGCAAGATGGGCAAGTATCCAGTGCACAAGAACTGGCCTTCACAGATGCCAGAATACCATCAATATCCATCACTGTAACTGGGTCAAAACGGTCCATAAGTGGACCTGATGGCATATTAAGCATTTCTTCTGCCTTACCTATATTATATTTTTTTTAAAAAAATTTTTTATTGGATTAGATTATAATATCATTCAGCACATTCATTACCCCCTTGTAAGTCTATTTCTAACCCCCTCCCTTTCCTCCCCCTTTTTAGTTGACTTCCAGCAGTTTTCCAACCCTTAGTCTATTTTATTACTTAATTACTTAATATCTCATATACCCTGTTAAACACACACTTAATACTCTTTTCTCTAAACTTATTAAATCTCTACTAAAAATATCTCTATATCTCTATGGTACAAGTTTCCCTTTAAATACCTCAGGTAAACCATATATTCTACCTAAAATAATGCTAGCATAATCATATATATTAGCAATCAAGATATTAAAAATATAACATTACATCCATTTTACTTTCCGATTATCTAAACTCTTTACTTTCCACAATCCTCCTGATTCTAATATTAACTTAAACTCTAATATTCTATTACACACCCATCTTTTACTTTTTCTTGTTCTGAGCTTATTTTAAGTCTATAAGGTAACTGTTATACTCAAATATCTATTATATACTCTTTACTTAAACTATATATTGTACATAATATCTAGCTAGCTTAATCTTATATATCTTATATATCCATAGTAAAACATCTATTATTTAATACTCTATAATTTTTACTTTTATCATAACCCCAATGGTAGTTTAGATTTCTATAATTATATTCCCCCTTTCCCGGTAAAGTCACTTCTCTCTTCTTCTTCTATTACATTTCAATAATTCTCGAACTGCCACAGTTCCCCTTTCACGTCCCATTTTTTTTCTAGATATTGTTTCAATTTCTCCCAATCTGCATTAAATTGTCCTGGATCAAGATCTTTAAGTTTTCTAGTCATTTTGTCCATCTCAGCCATGTACAGCAATTTATAGATCCAATCTTCTGTAGTTGGTATTTCTTGTACTTTCCATTTCTGCGCATATAAAAGTCTTGCTGCTGTAATCATGTAAAATAACAATGTTCTATACTGCATTGGAACATCTTCCATTCCCAAGTTCAGTAGCAGCAATTCTGGGTTCTTATTTATTTGGGTTTGTAAAACCTCATTAATTACTTCAATTATATCTCCCCAGTATTGCTTCGCTACCTCACAAGTCCACCACATGTGGTATAATGATCCTTCATGTTTTTTACATTTCCAGCATTTATTCGACATATTAATATTTCCTAGCGCAATTTTCTTTGGTGTCAAGTACCAACGATAAATCATTTTGTAGACATTCTCTTTAATACTTGTACATGTTGTAATCTTCAAAGTCCTTTTCCACAGGTATTCCCACGCCTCCATTGTTATTTCTTTGTGAAAATTTATAGCCCCCTTCACCATCTGGACTTTTACTGTCTCATCCTCTGTAAACCATTTTAAAAGTACTTTATAAATCCTTGAAATTTCCTTTTTACCTTCTTGAAAAATTACATCTTCTAATTCTGAATTCTCCATTCTTATTCCTCCTTTCAAACAGTCCAAATTGTAAAGATCTCTGATCTGTCTATATTGAAACCATCCATAACATGGAGACAGCTTTTGAAAATTCTACTCGAGTTATCTCCTTGTAGGTTAAACATTGCTGCTCATTATCAACAGCTCTCGGATCTATTACTTCATACGGAACCACCCAAGAAGGAATTCCATCTTGTAGGTAATTTTTATACTTCTTCCAAATTGTGAAGAGGCTTCTCCGGATATAGTGGTGTATAAACATAGAGTCTGCTTTTACTTTATCGTACCACAAATATGCATGCCATCCAAATGTTTTTTTGTATCCCTCCAAAGCCAATAACTTGCGGTTTTTCAACGTCATCCATTCTTTTATCCATGCCAAACATATTGCTTCGTGATATAGTCTTAGATTGGGCAGCTGCATTCCACCTCTCTCTTTAGCGTCCTGCAATACTTTCATTTTCACACGAGGTTTCTTGCCTGCCCACACAAAGTCCGATATTTTCCTTTGCCATTTTTCGAATTGTTTGGAGTCTCGGATAATTGGAATTGTTTGTAACAAGAACATCACTCTTGGCAATACATTCATCTTTACTGCTGCAATTCTTCCCAACCATGACAAATTCAACTTATTCCATTTTATCAAGTCTCGCTCTATTTGTATCCACAATTTCTCATAGTTATTCTTAAATAAGTCTATGTTTTTTGCAGTTAGTTCAATACCAAGATATTTCACCTTATTTGTTACTTCACAGTCCGTTATTTCCATTAGTTCTTGTTGTTTCTGTTTAGTCATATTCTTACATAGTATCTTTGACTTCCTTTTATTTACATAAAATCCTGCCAAATCTCCAAATTCCTTTATTTTCTCCATTACCTTTGGCATGTTCTCAATTGGGTCATCCACAATTAACATTATATCATCCGCAAATGCTCTGACCTTGTAGGAAAACTCTTTTATTTTTATTCCTCGGATTGCATCATCTTCCCGTATCTGAATCATCAATATTTCCAAAACCAAAATAAACAACAATGGTGACAAAGGGCAACCCTGTCTTGTACCTTTACCTATTGTTAATTTTTTAGTCACATCATCATTCACCACAATTGCTGCACTCTGGTCCCTATAAATTTCTTTCACTGCTCGTATGAACTTTTCTCCCATTTGCAGCTTCTCCATAGTGGCAAACATAAAGTCCCAGTTCAAGTTGTCAAATGCTTTTTCAGCGTCCACGAAGAAGAAACCAACTTCTCTATCACAACGCTTGTCATAGTATTCAATAGCATTTATAACTGTCCTTAAGTTGTCTTTGATTTGTCTATTTGGCAAAAATCCAGCTTGCTCCTCCGCAATAAATTCAGACATCCATCCTTTTATTCTCTCAGCCAAAATCTTCGCAAAGATTTTGTAATCATTGTTCAGCAACGAAATTGGTCTATAATTTTTAACATTGGTCAAATCCTGTCCCTCCTTAGGAATCAATGATATATTAGCTTCTCCCCAAGTATCGGGGATCCTCTGATCTCTCATGACTCCATTAATCACTTCTTTCAGGAAAGGCGCCAGTTCATTAGCCATTACTTTATAGAATTTAGCTGTTAGTCCATCTGGACCTGGTGCCTTTCCTAATTTTGTTGACTGAATTGCCTCTTTTATTTCCTCCTCCGTCACTTCCCTATTCAATTTTTCTCTCCAGCTTTCAGAAATTGCAGGGAGCTTCATCTTTTCCAAATACCTCGTTATAGAGTCTTTATTCACTTCCTTTTTTTGGTACAGCTTTGCATAAAATTTTAAAAAAGCTCTACTAATGGCTGCCTGCTCCAAATATGTCTTATTCTCCTCACAAATTTTTCTTTATGATTCTCTTCTCTTTTCTTTTCTTCAGTTGCCACGCCAAATATTTCCCAGGCTTGTTTGCACCCTCAAACAACTTCTGGTTCATTCTCTTAAGATTCCATTCCAATTCCTTGTTATTCATTGCCGTCAATTGTTCTTGTAGGATTTTAATATCCTGATATATCTTCTTTTTTCCCGGTCTCTTCTTAAGTTGAATCTCTTTGGCTTTTATTTTCTCCATAATCTCTAACCTCTTCTCCTCTTTTTTCCTTCTAGCTCTTGCATTTAAATCCATTAGTATGCCTCTGGTCACTGCTTTATAAGTGTCCCATACCTTATTAGTCGAAACTTCCTTATTCATATTATGTTGTATAAAGAATCTGGTCTCTCTTCATAACAACTCAATGTTTTCTTCTTCATGCAAAAGATCTTCATTTATTCTCCATCCTTTTCTTTTATTTCTTTTCCCAAATCTCCACATAATTGGGTTGTGATCTGAGCCTACCATAGGCATTATTTCCACATCTTTAGTCCATAACGCTAAGTCTTTGGAGGCTCAGATCATGTCAATTCGTGATAAAGTAAAATGTCTTGCAGAATAAAATGTATATTGTCTAGTTTTGGGGTTCTGTCTCCTCCACACGTCTTCTAAAGTCTCTTGTTCCTTTATTGCAAAAAAAGACTTTGGTAGTAATCCTCTTTTCTTTTGTGCAGTTCCTGATTTCTTATCTTCATCCAAGTTGGTAACTCCATTGAAGTCTCCAGCTAAAATTATCTGATCATAAGATAGTTCATCCAGTTGTTTTCCCAAGTCCTCAAAAAAAATTTCTTTTGCTCCATTAGGTGCATATATTCCAATCACCAACACCTTTTTTAAATTCCACATAATTTCCACTGCTAAATATCTGGCTTCCACATCGCTCACTACTAATTTTGGCTGTAATTCTTCTTTTATATACAACACCACACCTTTTTTCTTTTTTTTTGAAGCAGCCACAAATTCACTTCCCAATTTTGCAAACTTTAAATACTTTATATCTTGCTTTTTAATATGGGTTTCTTGCAAACATACAATGTCACATTTTTGTTTTAATAGCCAGTGGAAGATATTTTTCCTCTTATTAGGCGAGTTAAGTCCATTTACATTCCAAGATATTATTTTGCACTCCATAATCATAATCTTGTTGTTGGTAAGTCCTTTACATTGTCCCTAATGAACTTTTCCATCTCCAATTCAGATCTGATGCGCTTTTTAGCTCCTCCAAATTCAAAGGACAGTCCTTCTGGTATTTCCCATCTATATCTTATCTTCATGTCCTTCAAAATCTGGACTAAATCTTTATATTTTTTGTGATCTAACAGCACCGATCTGGGCAATTCCTTCATAATAATCACCACCTTGCCGTCGACCTCCAATGGGTCCTGGAATTGTTTACTCACAATCATTTCTCTTGTGTTTCTAGTCGTGAATTGCACAATCATGTCTCTTGGTAATTTCCTCTGGGTCGCGAATCTTGAATTTATTCTGTATACCACATCTAGGAAAGCCGCAATTTCTTCTTCCTCTTTCCCCAGCTATCCAGCCAAAACTTCTGTAATCTGTTCTTGGGCAGATTTTCCTTCACTTTCTGGCAAACCACGAAATCTCAGTTGTTTCTCCATATGTTTACTTTCTGCTACAGCCATTCTGCCTCTCATCGCCCTCATCTCAGTTTGTTGCATGTCTGCTAAAGTGTCCATTGCATTTTCTACTACATTAACTCTTTGCTGTGTGGCTTGCAAGTCGTTTTGTATTTTTTCCATACCTTTCGTCAGTTCCGCCAATTCCTTCTTAAGTGTCTCTTTAAACTCTTTTGCCATCTCTTGTATCATATCTTTAACTTCTTTGTTTCCTTCTGAAACTTTTATCCAAACTTTCAATTGCTGCTTGCCACTCCTTTTTCGACATCATGGGGCTAGCTTTGCCTCGCTCCCACAAGTCTGCTCTTTTTCTTAACTCCATGGCGTTTAACTTTATATACTTTTACTTTGAAAAGTCCCGAATTTGATCTATTCCTTTAAGAAAAAAAAACACATTTACACAGTCCAAAATGTCGGGCGTCTTTTCTCTATGGTTATTTCAACTATACTTCTAATCCAAGATGGACTACTTCCTCTTCCGCTGAAGCCACGACCTTTCCCTTCTTCAAAATGGCGATCTTCTACTTCCTGTCACATAGAAAAGGCCGCTTCTCTCCAGCTTCTCTATCGTTCTGACGTATTTCCTGTTCCTCTGCCACACACAGCAGTTCTCGCGATGTTGAGACTTTTCCACTGTCCACTATCTCTTACTCTCCGCAGGTATGTAAACAATAATCAGCTTTCTCTACTAACTCCGTTATACATAGTCCTTTTTTAAAAAAAATTTCTTGCCGGAACTTCCCCTCGTTATAATCAATCTGTGGCAGTTTTTAAATTTCCTTTAGTACTTTATTTCTTAAAGCAATCTGTCCCATTTCAAGAGATAGTAATCTTTACCTTCTTAGTCATTTTCGCGGGTTGTAATCACTGTTTCTGTATTCAATTCACTTCAATTCCCCTTGTCCCTGTATGAAGCTTGGGCATGCAGGTCTTATGCCAACCAAATTGGCTCCAAAGCTGCTGTAGAGATCTTGGCAAAACCTTTCTTCGGGTGGGACCTCAAGGGATGGGAGAGAGTCCATTGCGCAGGATCCCCCCTCGCCCGAGATCAATGCGCCCTCAGGTTCTTGAGCATTCTACGCCTGTTCTCTGCCTGAGAACAGTTGGCTACGGGCAAATCCTCGCCCCTCTAGCCTCCAAAACAGCAGCCCGGACAGCTCAGCTCTTAGAGCTGCGTTAGACCTTCATGGATCCCAAACCGGAAGTCGCCTTACCTATATTATAGCTAGCATCCAGATCAGAGTGTATTCATGCTGTTTTAGCAGCAAAAAAACTTTACAAAAGTGTCACAGATAATCAGAATCTTTTGGCAACTGGGTGAAATATGAAAAGCTGGGACAGGTTTACTTTGTACAGAAATATGGGCTTGAACACTGCCTATGTGTTTCCCCTTTTATTATTGAAATCATATGGACCAGCAACTGACTTTTTTTCAGATGCAAGTTAAACTCCAAGGCAAGCTAATTCATTAACTGGGTGCCATGGTAAGTCATGTTCAGATTTCTAAGTAGTCTAGAATCGTAATGGTTGCTGCTTAGAAGTATGAACAAGGAAGTCTTCTGCCTAAAACCTTGTCTCTGCCATGAAATTACTCAGTAGCCTTAGCTATGCCATTTAACATGATTCAAATGTACAGCATCCAGATAACTATACCCTTTTATGTGACCAAGTATTGCAAAGATTAGAACAGAGCTGCCAAACAGAATGCCGGGGACTTAATCCAAGACTTTTAGGGGTCCACACGGTGGCCTGCACTGCACTTTTCACTTAACCCAAAGCTGCTAATATTCTGATGACCATAGATTTATCAATGGCATTATGCAATCCATCGCCTGTGAGTTGAACAAATTGAGTTATGCTTCTGAGTCAATGTGTATAATATGGATCTTTGATATTCTGAAGGTTTTTTAAAAGTTACATGCAATTAACTGGTCTTTATGAGAGCAGTAAGAAACACCCATATTTTCGCTTATACAAATAATTACATTAGCCTTTTACCCAGAGTCCTCTTCTAGTGACGTTTGTTAATTAGAGATGAAATAGGTTTAAATGGAAAAATAATTTGGGCATTTTCTTCACAATTAAAAAACCCTTTCCCCTCCCCGAGAGGCTTAGCTTGTGTGCAATAGAGAAAGTTATGTTGACTCCCCGCCCTGTCTTCATTTAACAAATGAACCTCATAGGCAATTAAAACCATATTTGCCTTTATATAACAGTGATGTTGACAGTTCCTTTTTTTAAAAAAGCAAAGATGTCATCACACCTCCTCCTCCCACATCAGAGGCCAAAAATAAAAGCGAAAAGACCAATGTAGCCAATGTATTATTAATACCCATAAATGGGAGCTGGCAAATTTAAAAGGCAAGACGTAATGCATTTTCCTGGAGCACTGAGCCTTTAAACAAGTTCCAGTTATTGAAAATGTGTAGTAAAAAATGGGTAAAATGAAATATCTTTTTAGGTGGGATAATAAAAATAGGTAGTATTACCATTGCCTACCTAGAAAGCATGCCTAGGAATGGCTTATCTGTTGTCCTTTATGGACTTGGCTGGGAAACTTGGCCAGAGGCCCAGAGAAATCACTTTCCACGCAGTGGGTTGGGGAAGATGCAGAATGCAATTGAATGAAAATGGAGAATCGCTGCAATGTCTTGCGTCTTGTAGCATTTACCAGCAGTATGCTTTATGCAATTTTACAGCAATTTTACAGCAATTTTTGCAACACTCTGGGCCACTACAGGGAGTCCCAGTTTCCCCTGTGTTACAACTGTCCCGGTTTTCTTGTCATGGTCTTTATTTCAGAGGTGCCTTGTTGAATTATTGTTAGTTATTAGCACGGTCATCTTTCAGGGGCCAACTTTCTTTCCCAGTTTCTAGCAGTTAAATCACATAGTTAGAGGAGGGGGATGCATCTTGATCTTGGTGAACATACACATGAATGCATGAACACTAACACCCCCTGTCTTTTCACCCACCTAGTTTTCTCCTCCCATAATGAAGTACAAAACCCTGCTCGAAGCACGTGGTTGGTATCAAAAGATATATTTCTGGTTTAAAATAAATTTTAATTCTTTCGAATTAACTGTATGGATTTACTCTCCTTGCCCTATAGCACATGGTTCTTGGGAACTAAAGGAATAATCAAACAACAAATATGGGATATAGCAGGGCTTTTTTTCTGAGAAAAGAGGTGGTGGAACTCAGTGGGTTGCCAGCACAGGGGGCAACCCTTGGTGGGAGGTGGTGCCTTTGGTACCACATGTGCACGTGCAAAGTGCATGCATGCTCCCAGGGCTAATGATGTCACTTTGGGTCAGCTGGAACAAGGGGGGAGTTTTTAAAAGTTTATGGCGCCCTCGGTGAAAATGTTCACATGGCTGGTGGCCCCGCCCCCTGATCTCCAGACAGAGGGGAGCTTAGATTGCCCTCTGTGCCGCTCTAGCAGATTGGAGAGCAATCTAAAATCCCCTCTGTCTGGAGATCAGGGGGTGGGGCACCTGGCCATGTGACCATTTTCAAGCAGTTCTGGAACCCAGCTGAAAAAAAGCCCTGGGATATAGTAATTTAAGATGATAGAATACATGCTCAAGTCATTTAGCGTCAGGGAATTGTGGCAAAATTTTTGCCACGGAAAACTATCTTTATACCTTCTAAAATATTGACAAGTATTTACTTTGGCTTATTTCAATGTTTTACCATGAGCACTTCTGGGAGAGAAATATTTACGTATTCTCAGTTCTCAATGTGTTTGCCCTTGCCAACGGGACATGGCTGAAACAGTTGAACACGTGCTACTGTATTGTTTATTCTATAAGGATGCTCACTCCTTATATATTACCCCAATTTTTATCCAATTATCTAGGTAGATCTGACAAATTTTATACTTTTCCATTTGGATCGTTTTAATGAAATCACTCTTCATGTGGCTAAATTTTGCATCTCGGCATGTTCAGTAAGTAAGCAGTTGGCCAAATACTTCTAATAATCGTATCTTTGTTGCAGAAATTAGTTTATAGAGAAGCCGTGAATCATTTATTGTAGCTACCTATTTTTCCTTATGTGTTTATGGCTTGTTTGCTATGCTGTTGTCGGTTTATCTGTCCTCATAACAAACTGAACTAAAAGCATCAAACCATTCTACTTCTCCAGTCTCTCTTCAACTCAAAGAACAAGTCTTTGTGTTCCAGAGCACAGGCCGGCCTCGCTCAAGTTCCTTTTCTCTTTTTTTGGGTGGCCTAGGCAAACTATGAATTTTGTGCGCAGACACACAAATGCCCAGTTCAATACAGAGAAAAGTGAGAAGTTGCACATGACTTTTTTTACTTACTGGGCATTCAAAATGAACTATGTAGAAATGAAAACTGATAAGCTCTTGAAAAGCCCTCCGTGTTCTATCATGGCAGCTGTAGAGGACCAGAGTCAATAGATATGGAGATTCTAGAAGCCCGTTCATGTAGGTTTCCATTCAAGCCAGGATAGTTTTCCCTTGCCTCTTTGACGCCCCTCAAAATCTGGTGCTCTACACCATCACCTAGGTTTACTTAGGAGACAGGCCTGCCCTGAGCACACAAACACAACAAAGGCACTTCCGACAATATAGGAAAGAAGTCCGGCAGCACCTTTAAGACTCAGCAACTTGACTGTAGCATCAGCTTTCGAGAATCACAGTTCTCTTCGTCAGATGAGAACTGTGCCCCGTGGTGCAGCTTACCACTCTGCGCCACGGGGCTGATTACATCTCTGATTACATCTCTGGAAATTTGGCAGTTACATTGCATCTGACGAAGAGAACTGTGATTCTCAAAAGCTTATGCTACAGTAAAGTTGCTTAGTCTTAAAGGTGCTACTGGACTCTTTTCTATTTTGCTACTACAGACTAACATGGCTAACTCCTCTGGATCTACTTTCGACAATGTGGCAGGTGTGAAACTTCCAGTGATCAGCGATCTTTCCTGTGAACATAGAGGACTTCCAAGCTTGTCCTTGATTAAAGGTAAAGGTAGTCCCCTGTGCAAGCACTGAGTCATAACTGACCCATGGGGGTGGGGGTGGGGACGTGCATCATGCCATTTTCTTGGCAGACTTTCTGTTATGGAGCGGTTTGCCATTGCCTTCCCCAGTCATCTACACTTTACCCCCAGGAAACTGGGTAATTTTACTGGCCTCAGAAGGATGGAAGGCTGAGTCAACCTTGAGCTGGCTACTTGAACCCGGCTTCCGTCAGGATCGAACTCAGGTCGTGAGCAGAGCTTGGGCTACAGTCCTGCAGTTTACCACTCTGCACCACAGGGCTGACTACATCGCTGACTACATCTCTGGGAATCTGGCAGTTACATTTATCACCAGTTTGTTGGTTCCATATGTAACAGAGACAGGAGGAGAACAGGGGCTCAAATTTACAAGTAAGAAAAGTGGGTATTCTTATATATTCTAATATTAGAGGCGTAGGGCAAATCTGAGAGGAAATGCGCCTAATTTGAGCCATTTAGGTCATAGCCAAGGCTATATTAGTTGTTCAAGCTCTTAGGTTCTGGCATTAGACTGACTGCTGCCAATGAAAACCATGTGCTGATATTATGTTAAGGGCTGAATGAATTAAACCCAGGTCTCCCTATTCCTCTGTTGTCCTGAATTTGTCTTGGCGTTGCTTTCCATTCTGCATTATTTTTGGTTTAACTGGGAGAATTTCATAACAGTGCAGTCCTAAACAGAATTACTCTAGTCTAAGCCCATTGACTTCGGTAGGCTTAGACTGGGGTAACTTTGCATAAGATTGCACTGAAAATCAGTACCAATATCATTAGAAACAGCCAGTGCAGTGGCGTGGTTCAAGTGCTGGACTCAGGCCCAGGAAACATGGGTTCAAATCCCCGCTCAGCCATAAAACTTGTTAGCTGTCCATAGATGACCTCTCTCTCATCCTAACCCCTCTCACAGGGCTGTTGAGAGGATAAAAATGAGGGGCAGGGAAGACTCATATTCATCCCGTTGAGCTCCTCGGAAGAAGAGTGGAATAAAAATGTGACAGATATTGGATCATGCGCTGTTTGGGGCAGCTTTCCATCCCTTCATTTGACTTCAATTATTCCCTCTCTATATGACGAATGAGAATATGCATATTGTAACGTCTCACTCATTGTTTAA
Organism: Eublepharis macularius; assembly: GCF_028583425.1. Taxonomy (NCBI): domain Eukaryota; kingdom Metazoa; phylum Chordata; class Lepidosauria; order Squamata; family Eublepharidae; genus Eublepharis; species Eublepharis macularius. Next base: position 105,584 of record NC_072804.1, read on the forward strand.
TTTTTTTTTATAAAAAAAGAATATGCACATTGATAAAACATAGCCAAAAAGCGTTCTTGCTGATTGCAATGAGTTATCAGTTAGTTTGCTATTGATGCATACAGGGAAGGACTCCAAAACTTAGGTAAAATGCCATGCAGAAGAATCTTAATACAACGTGTATATATATCACATCAGAATTTTCTCTTGGCAGTGTTTTATTAATGGTAAAAGGTGCAAGCACCGAGTCATAATGACCCATAGGGGGACGTTGCACCACAACGTTTTCTTGGCAGACTTTTCGTCACAGGTTGGTTTGCCATTGCCTTCCCCAGTCATCTACACTTTACCCCCAGGAAACTGGGTACTCATTTTACCAAGCTCGGAAGGATGGAAGGCTGAGTCAACCTTAAGCTGGCTACCTGAACCCGGCTTCCGCCAGGATTGAACTCAGGTCATGAGCAGAGCTTGGGCTGCAGTACTGTAGCTTACCACTCTGCGCCACGGGGCTCTTTTATTAATGGACATGTGCATATTCATAACATATAGGGGGAAAGATGTGTATGGACTGAAAGAACTAAAAGAGGTTCATTTCTTTTTTTTTGCAGTGTTTTATGTCATTGCATGTGTGCACTGAATGTAGAAAAGGGTAGAATGTAGAAAAGGCAGCAAATGGCACGTGTACATGGCTCTGTATAAAAGTTTGGGAATAAAAGCAGATTACTCCTAGGTATCCAGTTACACTCTGGAAATAAGGCCAAGTAATTTAGAATTGCAAAATTCCAGAGGCATTTTGAAGAGGAAAATGTCAGAAGCATCCTTAACTATTTATTTTTTTACTTCATTTATACCCTGCCTTCTCCCTGTAATGGGGACCTAAAGCAGCTCACCTTATTCTCCCTGCCTCCATTTTATTCTCACAACCACTCTTTGAGTTAGGTTAGTAGGCTGAGAGAGAGGGGGACTGGTCCAAAGCAGGGATCCCCTTCCCCCAGGTGAGGCTGGCTCTTACCTCCTCCTTCGCCTTCCCCCTCCGTCCCCGCCTCCACTTACCTGGCTGGCAGAGGAGGAAGGAACAGGAACGGGCCTCCCAGATGTGCTCCCAGGGTGACGCGCTGATGACACTGACATCATTGCACCGCGCCAGGAGCACTCCTGTGCTTCGCTGTGGGCTAATTTGGGCTCCAAGTGGGTCAAATTGATGAACAAAATAGTGAAATTATGTGTAAAATTGGCCCAGTGATATTGCTAACAGTTGCGGCAAAAGCAAACCTCTCTTTCAGTGGTATTATTACCTCTGAAAACAAAGGATGTCTGCTTTATATGTCTCTAGAGATGCTATAAAATGATCACAAACTATTGCAAAGAGAGAGTCAGGTTTATGCAAGACTTGAGTACAGTAGATAAACTTATGCTGATAGCACAAGTTCTTTTAAATCAAAACAGACTTTGTGTTTCTTGGAGATACTTGATTTTTTTTCAAGAGCCCATGGAGCTACCAGTCCGAAAATGGTGGCTCAGTGGGTGGAGCCAGTCCCAAAATGGTGACTTGATGATGGCTGACAGCTTGTATCAAAATCACAGTGTTTTAGAGCATGTTTCCTCTACTGTTTTCCGAAGTCAACCACCTTTCCCATTTCCCGAGTCAATCACCACCCCCATCCTAAATTGTAACTTGCCCTGCAGGTAAAATATGTGCAGTTACCTTAAGGTTGCCCCTGGAATAAGCAAATAGCAGCTTTAATATAGGGGAAAGGCAATAGCATGCCACTATTGTTTGTGCTGTGGTTTGTGCTGTAGTTGTGCTCAAAAGGGAAAGAGAAGAGAAGCTGCTGTGGAAGCTTTAAACCTTTGAAATGAGGAAATAACACAGGAACTGGGCTTTTTTTCTGGGAAAAGAGGTGGTGGAACTCAGTGGGTTGCCAGCACAGAGGGCAACTCTTGGTGGGAGGTGGTGCCCCTGGTACCAAATGTGTGCGTGCATGTGTGCGCACAAAGTGCACACATGCTCCCAGGGTCAATGATGTCACTTTGGGTCAGCTGAAACAAGTGGGGAGTTTTGAAAAGTTTAAATTGCCCTCTTGAAAATGGTCACATGGCTGGGAAACAAACACCAAGCAATCTAAACTCCCCTCTGTCTAGAGATCAGGGGGCGGGGCCACCAGCCATGTGACCATTTTCAAGAGGTTCCGGAACTCCATTCCACCACACTCCAGCTGAAAAAAAGCCCTGCACGGGAAGATTACACAGTTACTCCCAGGTGCCCTCTCTCAAGTGTTAAAGCCCAGGTATCTGCTCAGTTTACTGAGTGTCTGAGGTCTTTGAAAAGGCAAGAGACATGGCTACAGCATCAATGGAGGAAGATTTAGGAGGCAGGAACACAACCAGAGATTTCATACCTTACCAAAGCCCACACAGCAAAAACTGTTCCATGGAAAGGATGGGATGGCACAAGTACTAGCCAGTTAGTACTGTGCACAAAAGGCTGCTCCTGAACAGTAGGACAACCAATTTATCTTATGCTCATTCCTCTACAGCAGGTTGTGCATTTGGCCAAAATGGGATGAGCGTGGTTCTGTAGTAGTTTAATCATTTTACTCATCTACATTTGAGCATATCCTTGTAAGATTCAGCTTGCTGCTGTGTTGTGGGAACATCAGGAAACAAAATGAGACATTCTTTGTTACACACCTGTGTGGGAAATCCAGATCATAAATTTAGATGTGTGCAATCATACTAGCTAAACATTTGGCTTGACCTTCAGCCTAATAACTTCACTGTGTCCTTGAGATGATGATGCAGCAACTAACTGCTGCCTGAAAGCAATGTATTTATATTATCTGCTCCAAAACTGCTGGGAATCTCTAATACATAAAAGGCTAAACATGTTGCCGATGACTCACTTTTTATCCTGGTGCAGGTGCACTGACAGGTCTGTGGAGTGCGCCTGTGCCAGGATAAAAAGTCGTTGTTGGCAGGCCTTTGAAGGCCTATGGAGCTGGCGGGGAGGCAGCTGCGAGGGCACTGCCCCTCCCCACTGGTTCCATGGCCCTCAGAGGCCTGACCAACTTTCTCCCTGCCCAGCTTATCCACGAGCAAGGGGGCGCGGTGGGGCCTGGCTGCCTGCTGCTCAGCTGGCCAGGGAGAAGGTGGGTGAACTGCTGCCTTCTCCCTGCCCAGCTGATCCACGGGCAAGGGGGACAGCAGAGTCCACTGGCAGCCCACTGCCACGTTGGGCAGCCTGGCCCGCTGCAGCGCAGCCAGCTGCTGAGTGGCCCGGCCCAGTAGCCCCCTGCAGTGTGGGTTGGCTGCCTGGCACCTGCTGCTAGAGCCTGTTGTATTATGACACAACAGGCTCTGGCGCTAATTCTGCCATACCATTTAAGAATACCTTTATTGGCATAACAATGTGAACATGCACAGTCAGCAGGAAGACTGCCATAAAGCACTACTGCTGAAAAATGCTGTCCCCTGGAAAAAAAATTGGGTAGCAGGGGTCATAACTGTTGGCAAGTCTGTAGACCTGCCCAGGTTTTTCCAACTCAGCAAACCTACTTCACAAAAAGAATATGTTGCTGTCACTTTGTTTTCAAGTATTGTCTCTGAAGGCTGCAATTAACAAATAATGGTGGACTTCCTATTCCCAGCAGCTCTGTGGTATTCACAGTAGAGGGGGCTCTTTACTCTTTAAGCTGGTTGTATGCAAGGAAAAATCATACAGTAATAACACCAAATAACTTCAAGAAGGAAGACAGAATTAGCTTGTGTGATGCTAGACTGACATGCCCTGGGAAGCTGACATACTCTATATTTGATCCATCACTCAGCATAGTGCAAAGAACACATTAGTCATCAAATGATTCAAATTATCTTTATCATTTTTTAAAAGAATGAAGTAAACTAAAAAAATAAGTTACCATCTGCTTGTGGATAGTTTGAGCAGAAAGTGTGATAGGAGTGATTAAATATTATTTGTTATGAATTATTTGCATAGCTGTAAGTAATAATATTATGATATTTCACCAAGGAGGCCTTGTTGGGTGACACCATTCATTTTCTCAACACTGTCTGTTGCCCAAATACAACAGTGAACAATGCCTACATGTAAATTAAGGGTCGCCAAACAAACGCCATTACAGGGTACCAGACATCCACGCAGATGCTCTAGGGAGAGGAAGTGGTTAAACCAATCAGAGCTGTATACAGCAGACATCAGCTGGAAAGCAGGAACTCAGAGCAGAACTACAAGTGACAAAAGGCACAGGTTGGACACTTGTCAGCTTCCCTCAAGTTTTGATGGGAAATGTAGGCATCCTAGTCTTGCAGCTTGGCTCTCTGACTGCTGTCCAATGGACTTTTCAACTGTCACTTGTCCAACATTCCACCAAGCTGCCTACATTTCCCATCAAAACTTGAGGGAAGCTGACAAGTGTCCAATCTGTGCCTTTTGTCACTTGTGGTTCCGCTCTCAGTCTTGTAGGGAAGATGTTGCATTTACCCAAAATCTGGTTTCTGAAATTCTCCTAGAAATTTCTCCCTGGATTTCAAATTTTTTTATTACTTGGCTTTGATTTTGAAATGGGATTCATTACTTTAAGAAATTGCCATTATTCTAATTTTTAAATTTGATTTCCACAGAGCACAGACATTTGCCCTTAGCTACATATTTAAGTTCCTAATTAATATGAATTCCTCCCTTCTATGAAAGAGCAGAGCACAACAGCAGACTTGATATGATTGAATCATTTGTTGTATCTAGACTCTTTGTGTGTGGTGTTCTGACAGAGTTCAGGAATGTACTTTTATGTATGTATGTATGTGTGTGTGTGTGTGTGTGTGTGTGTGTATGTATGTCATTTCTAGTCCGCCTTTCTCACTGAGACTCAAGGCGGATTACACAGTGTGAGATTAGTACAGTCAGTATCAGGAACATTTCCATAAACAATGCCATAGGGTAAATAAATACAAGTTCACAAAGACATAGCATTAGTAAAAATCCACTACAACATAGTGGTGAGGTCTATGGTTCCAGACTCATTAGTGGATCATCTGAGATCCCCTCCCTACAATACACCCCTCCTATCTGAGTAAAAAGCCTTTTTGAATAATTCCATTTTGCATCGTTTGTGGAAAGCTAGTTGAGTGGGGGCTCTCCTGACCTTCTTAAGGCAGGCCATTCCATAGGGTAGGGGCCCCCACAGAGAAAGCCTGTGAAGCATAAAACTTAATAGAAAAACAATCTATAATTCAACAGGATATTCAAATAAATCAAGATTGTTTTTTTGCATTGTTTTAGTATTGCTCATTTGTGCATCCCACTGTGCCAAGGGGGGTGGGGGAGGTGAGTCCCACAAGTTAATAATGCATTCTGAAAGTTAGTAAAGCAGACTGAAGGCAGCCATTCTGAAGAACTTTGAGAGAGGCAAGTTAGACTACAATCCAAATCAATCCAATCCAATCCAATCCAATCCAATCCAATATACTTTATTGCTTCAGCACAGTCATAGCAAATAACAAAAAAGTACAATACTATTAATACGAATTACTACATCCTAAAATTTAAACCAAAGTTAACAAATCTCCATCTAGAACTCTAAATCCATAAAACCCATACATCATATAATATAGTGTAATAAGTCCTACTAAGAGGAACTTATTGTTACCTTTAGAATAAAACTTACTTCAATAGTCTTAACTGTATTTTGTTTTCCAATGTTACAAACTTTGCCACTTGCATTGTAATCCATTTATCCTTATCTACCGGCAGCACTGCTAATTTGTCTTGCTCTGACCTCCCTGGCACCCATTGCAGAATATTTCTAAGATACTTCTCCCGAATAGTTGCAAATCTTGGGCATCGAAACATAACATGGGGCATATCTTCAATGGATTTATGATCACACGGGCACATGCAATCAACAAGTGGGGTCTTGTTATAACAGCCTTTCAGTACTGCCAAATGAAGTATATTCATCCTAGCTCTGGTAAACGACGTCCTATATTCTGTGACTGTTAGGTCATCAAAATAAGCTGGCTGGGCTATAGGATGAGATACAAGGTTTTTATATAAAGTTGCTGAACTCGTAATACCAAGCTCCCCCTGGTCTTATTGTGCTCTTATGTCCAGTAATCTTTGTTTAATTAGACATATAGCAGCAATATAGTCATCGCTCCTTAAATAATCTTCAGATAGTCCTAATTTAGAGACTAAAATCAAATTTGCATTATTTATCAAAGATGTTATATTTGGTTAGGTATTTCTTGTTTGCCAAGATATACTATGACCAAAATTAGCTCCATAGTTTAATGAGGTGTTTTCTTGATTCTCTTTCCCTCACATTCTAATCCAGAAATAGATCTTTGAGTTGATAGACAACAGTTTTCTGGTAAAGTATCAGATTTTGCAGACACGATAACCTTGTCAATTCTTTCTCTGTGTTGTTGATGGTCCATAGTCTGTGTTTGAATTTTTCATGAAGAAAATGTTCTTATGCAGTCCTGAATTCAAGCACTCGCTTTATTTATCCATTAAACAGCAAACTCCGAGTAGCTTCTGTCCACTGGCAGCATGAATCTGGGTTCCTTCCATCTACTGTAAAGGTTTAAAGTTTACAGGATTTTTTAATTCTCTGTGGTGATGCATGGTGACATCCTCATGTTCGAAAAATTCAACTTTAGAGGGTCCCCTTTTTAACAGCATTCTGGCAATAGGGGTGCTGCTGCTGCCCTTTTAAGCCTTGGCAATTAAGAATACACACTAAAGGCTAAACTACACGAGACAAATTCCACGAGGATGCTCAAGTGAAGGGGGATGCAATGTTAGCTAGGAAGCATAGTTTGGATTTCACCTCTCTCTACAGAGCCGGCAAAGATCGCTTCTCAGGGGGTTTGTGAATAATTGACACTCTTCAGAGAGGCAAAGAGGAAATTAACAAACCCTCTGAGGTGCGATCTTTCTTGGCTCTGTAGAGAGAGGCAAAATTCAAATTACACTTCCCGACTAACGTCGTGTTCCCCTTCACTCGGGCGACCTCATGTAATTTGTCTCTTGTAGCTTAGCTCTGAGAGCAGCAGAATTGTGCCCACTAACCTGCTCCTACTCATGTCTTATAGGACTTGTGAACATGAGACTGCATGAGTCATGTCCAAATAGTTCCTTACCCATTCCTTTTTGTTTTCATATGTTGTCATTTCGAGCCTTCTGCTTGGCCCATGTTTGTCACTAGCATTCCCGATTCATTTCTTTTATGCCATTTTAATACCATTTTTACATCTTTATACATCTGGAGACCTCCCAAGAATTACAACTTATCTCTAGCCTACAGAGGTCAGTAGTCCTCTCCCCAAACTCTGCCCTCCCTAGGTCCCCCCCCCATCTCCAGGAATTTCCCAATCCAGAGTTGGCAACTTTCTGTTACAACGTTGATGACAACAGCTTGGATCCAGGATTTTCAGGATTTCTGTAAACAGAACGGGGAGATTTTGCTGACCCCCCTATAGCAGACCTCCAACTCCCTTCTCATGCAGTTCCTAGGCATCCACTGTTCCCCTAGAGCAGATATTGGGAGTCCTTTTGTACTGCACATGGAGGTGGAGGTTGAGAAGTCCTGCTCCACTGATGGAAATCCCCTCTATTTGTGGAAATCACAACTGGATGTTAGCCATTAATTCTGTTGAATTTCATTAGTATGTGTGGTGGAACTGCCCCAATGGCCCATGAGTGCTGCTACATTTGGTCTGCCAGGGCACCTGGGCACCTGGCAAGTGACTGTCCTGAATCTGCCCAGCAATGCCGCACTCTCCTGGCTCACCCAACCCTCAGAGGGATTTTTCTCTCTCCTTTCTCCTGCACGCTGCCACCATTTTAGGAATTACATGCTGAGACTCCCAGCTTCTCTTCACACATTGCTGTTCTAAAGATCTGCCTAGTGCCTGTATCTCCCACTACCCAGTGACTAGTTACCAGTGGGATGGTTTACTGTACTTGTAACAACTGACCACCTCCCATCCCTAGCACCCATTTTAAATAGCCTGTTGGGATGGTGGGAGTCACTGTGGTACATAAAGAACAACTACCAGCATTTAAAATAGTAAAGCATTTATTAAAAGTCCACACCCATACTTTCTGCACAGCAACGGACTGAGGGAGGAATACAAAATAAAGGTGCAAAGCAAACACAAAATTCACTTTCCCCTCATTTTATACATGCCCTACTTGATCTTAATTTAAGGCAGACTCTTAAGCTTAGAAGTTACAGTTTCCTAAAAACTTCTCATCCCCTTGCAGTCTTTGTCCAGGCAGCCAGTCCTTTGCCTGCTTCATGTGGCAATTACTCAACCATCAAAAAGAAGCCCTGCTGTGAGAGCTTCTTCCTCCAGATGGAGTCAGCCAAAATGAACTTGTAAAAATGAACCCCTCTCCCTCCATGCTAAGGGACTTTATATCTTCACTTTCCCCACCCCCTTGTGGGCTGAAGAATCTTTTCTTGAAATCTCCAGGAGGATATAGTCTACCCCCTTGCACTTCCAAGTCTCTCTGTCCCTAGATTCCACCTAAGGCGTAAGCTGAACATTTCATCGTCGCCAGTCAGGTCATCCATTAGCATTTCCATAGCTTTGATGGTTGAGATACTTGGATGTCAGAAACTGGGATTTGGACAATGTGATCATGAAATGCAAGAACTTTTGGGATGCCAGCTCTGGGTTGGGCAATGCCTGAAATTTTGGGGACGGAAAGGACTTCAGCAGGATATAATGCCATAGATTCCACCCTCCAAAGTTTCCACTTCTTCCAAGGAATTTGATCTCGATACTCTAGGGATACCCTGCTAGGTACTCTAGAGATTCCCTGCTAGGGATTGGGAGTGGCTTTTCCCCCACTTTCACCTTCAACCCCCCCTCCACAACTCACCTGGCTGGCAGGGGAGAAAGGTGTGGGAATGGGCCTCCCAGGCGCACTTTTGGGGTGGCACGACGTCACTCCCAGGAGTGATGTTATTGTACCACCTGAGAGCATGCATGCATTTTGCAGTGGGCTGATTTGGGCCCCAAATGGGCCAACTAAGGCTCGTTTGAGGCCCATATTGGCCCGTTGTGAAGTGCATGCATGTTTCTGCACCTGCGTGATGACGTCACCCAGAAATACCATCGCCGGAAGTGATATCATTACACAAATGTGGGGGCAGTGCACGCAAAGCAGGTGCAAGTGAATCATGCTGGACTGCAAGCAAGGAAAGTTCCAGGTCCCCAGCCTCCCACTGGGGCAGTAAGGGGACCTGGCAACCCTAGAGTGCTTCTGCAATCAGTTGTAATACTAGGAGATCTCCAGGCCTTACCAGGAGACTGTCAACCCTATGTAAATCCCTAGCCTTCACATGTACAAGTGTACACAGGAAGGCTTGCTCTATGTGACCAGGAACACTGGCAAATGACCCCAGAGGGCACTATTTGTCCCATTGGTGTGTGTGTGTGTGTGTGTGCATATGCTCTGGAGTGTGACTGACAGTCCTTGTTGCAGTCACCTGTTAAATGTGATACCTCGTTTGTGCCTCAGTGGATGTGTGTGAGGTTTTGTCTTATCGCAATGTGCTCTGTGGCAGAATGTTTCATGCTAGCATTATGGCTTCCAAAGCCACTTCACAGCAGTTTTGCAGCATCTTAATTCAGCAGTGTATGCGCTGTATTGAACTTGTTGCTTTCCTGGGAAGGGCACAGGAGGTACAAAACCCAAAAGACAATGAAACAAGCTCAGTCTTGTTATTTGTATCGATCTCAGTTTTGCTCCACTTCATCCAGATATATAAATATATAGTCCCTAAAGAACAGAAGTGTCTCATGTTATGTCACTAAAGTCCATGTTCTGTATCCCTTTTCAGACTTTCATATTCCATGTACTAGCAACACAAGGGGATCATGTCTCTATTTTTCAACCTCCCTACCTTAATAATAATAACAACATTCAATTTATACACCGCCCTTCAGGACAACTTAATGCCCACTCAGAGCGGTTTACAAAGCATGTTATTATTATCCCTACAACCAGGGCCGATTCCAGATGGCTAACGTTCACGCGGAACATTGCGCCTCATTGCGGGGAAAATGCGAAATATCGCGTTTCCTCGTGCGAGTTTTGTGCGTTGTTGTGCGACGTTGCGCAAAACTCGCGCGAGGAAACGCGATATTTCGCATTTTCCCCGCAACGAGGCGCGACGTTCTGCGTGAACGTTAGCCATCTGGAATCGGCCCAGGGCTTTTTTTCAGCAGGAATGTGGTAGAACGGAGTTCTGGCACCTCTTATAAATGGACACATGGCTGGTAGCCGTGCCCCCTAATGTCCAGAAAGAGGGGAGTTTAGATTGCCCTCCACACCGCTTGGCGGTGGGGAGGGCAGTCTAAACACCCCTTTGTCTGGAGATCAGGAGGCGGGACCACTGGCTATATGACCATTTTCACTTAGGGCAATTTAAACTTTAAAAAATTCCCCTCTTGTTCCAGCTGACCCAAAGTGACATCATTGTGCGGTCTTGAGTTCCACCACTGAGATCCACCACCTCTTTTCCCAGAAAAAAAGACCTGCCTACAACAAACACCCTGTGAGGTGGGTGGGGCTGAAAGAGCTCCAAAGAGCTGTGACTAGCCCAAGGTCACCCAGCTGGCTTCAAGCAGAAGAGTGGGGGATCAAACCTGGCTCTCCAGATTAGAGTCCTGCCACTCTTAACTACTACACCAAACTGGCTCCCTTCCTGATACCTGAATAGCTGCTGCCATTCGGAGTAAACAGTACCAATAAGCCAATCCAATATCAGGCTGCCTTGAGTCACAGTATAAAGGGGGTCTACAAATAAAGTAAGTAGGTAAATATTTTTTCTCATGCTAGATTTATATTACTGTTTTTTAATGTTTCATTTTTTAAAAATTTTGTAAGCCATCTGGGGTGAGCTCCTGAAGAGGCAGCGTAAAAATATTATAAATAAATAAGTAAATAAATAGGGACACGTCTAGTCATGGTAGAGACATGCAAGCATTGGCAAGAACAGGGTCAAGTGGGAACAAGCTGACAACTTCTGGAATGACCGACTGCAATCCAGGCAGTTTCATCTGTTCCCATAAAGCAAGAAACCGTGAGCGATCACCTTTCCCTTTCAGCTCTTTTTCTTTCATGCCTTGAAAGTGTTTTGCAGAACAACCTCTTTTTAAAATGTATCAGCTCGGAGAAGGTAATTGTCCAGGGTTGACAACAATACTGTACATATATTTGGATATTTATTCACGAGATCAAATTGATAAAACAGGTTCCTTCGTGCTTCCTGATTTATCTACTGTTCGGGGATCCGTGGTGTATGCACTGCCTGGCTATAACTGTCTCGGATGATACAGGGATAAGATGAATACCCTCTACCGATTTCAGGTACAAGTAGGAAAGTGTAATCATAACTCACTTCAGAACCAAGTGATACATATTTATATTTTGCCTATCACTGCCTAGCAAGCCTTTTGCCTCTTTATTTTTTCATTCGTAGACCCTGGGTGCCCATCAATCATGTTTTCCATTTGTTAATACTGTTGTCAGTCAGAGGAAATTTATTGTGGTGTGACTTACGAGTCCAGCCAATCGAGCTCAGCTTCAACTCTCCATCCTGTCTGCTCTGCTACATAGCGGGCAGGCAGTCCGTGGGGCGATTCTTTCCTTGTGCCACATCAGTGAGATACCAAGGAGGGCATAACTGACCAGCTGGACACGAGCTTCTGCCCAGCAGGCTATTGCAGCAGAGAGAAGGCCACTTTTCAGTGTCTCTGTCCTGAGCCACATTTATCTGCCTACGCCAAAAGGGATGCCCGTGAGATCGTACCCCGCATTCTGCTGGGACAAGCCATAACTTTGATGAATTAAACGGTGACCAGCATCCTTCCTGCTTTCCGGCAATGCCTACCTTTAAAACAGAAAAAGGATAAAATGTCCAGTATTAAGTTTTGCACAAGTTAATGCGCTCTCTTATGCATTCTCAGAACAACCCTGCAGATTTGCCATTCCTCTTTTGTGGTCAGGAAACAGACGCCAAGAGTAGGTGACTTTCCCCCACAGTGAACCTGTGTGAATCTGCATTTCGCAGTCCCAGTGCAATGCTGATCTCTGAATCTTTGGGTCTGTGAAAAGTCCATGTGTGTGCACATGCATGCACACACACACAAAGTATCCTTTGGCTTGTGGAGTGCTGGTGTTCAACCACTAAAGACAAATGCCAGTGTTGACAGATCTGAAAATATATTGTCGAAGGCTTTCATGGCCAGAGAACGATGGTTGTTGTGGATTTTCCAGGCTGTATCTCAGAGTTTGACACTGAGAGATCCCTGTCTTTCAGTGCTACACCTCTGAAGATGCCAGTCACAGCTGCTGGCAAAACGTCAGGAACTACAATGCCAAGACCACAGCAATACAGCCCGGAAAATCCACAATAACCATAGATCTGAAAATACTTTGAGAGTCTTTGCTGCTGTATGCTCTCATTTCTTTGATGCTACGGTTGTTGCTTGACTGCTTTTACAGGTGTTTTTTCTTGAAGTCTTACAAACTCTGCAAAACTTTATTCAGGAGATTTCAGGGGGCTATGGTCTGATGCCACATTTTCCCCACTTTTCCAATGGCTTTCAGTTCTCTGACAAAGCATGTCCCCTCTCCCCCTCCAGTCTTCCTTATTTTCCTTCAGTTGTGTCTCTCTTCCTGGACCAACCAGCCTTCCTCCCCTTGCAGGACCTAAAGGAGGTGACCCTCTTTGGTCAAAATGTCAATAGCTACCGAGACACCTCTGAGATCCAGTTCCTATCAGCACCGCCAGCCCCCCAAGCTGCAGCTTCAGCACTGTCTACAAAACCAAACAGGGTGGCTTGTGCTTCGCAGGCCTTTTGTACTGGGTGTCCCTGGTTGACTCTGAAATGAGGATCTGCTTCATTTCCCTGCACCCCAAAGATTTCCCAGATGAGATGGATTTCTCCCAGGGCCAGCAGTTCTGGCCTTGACTAATGGGGTTTCCTCCAAGAGAATAGTGGTTGCCAGGTGAACAGCATCTCTTTTCCTGGCAGGTCTTTCAGTTCATGCGGGAAAGGCACAACCTTTGCAGGCAGCTCCATGGTCCTGCCCAAAGTGGCAGTACTTGTGCCCTGGAGGCCATGAGGAGAGGGTAAGCAAGAGACGGAGCTTGGCTGGCTGCTTGGAGGCCATGAGATCTGGCCTGCCTAGTATTTATCGAGGGAGGGTGTAAACAAAATGGTTTTCAATTTATAAGAAGGTAGAGGTATTCCACATCTTGTTGTGGCTACTTTCCCCCCCATTAAAATATGTAGTAGCCAAGCATGTAGAGCCTGTATGATGTAATGTAGTCTTCAAGGAGTGGCTGGATGAATACTTGTGGAGATGCTCTAGGCTGTTCCTGGATTGGGCAGGGGGAAGGGTTGGACTAGATGGCCTGTAAGACACCTTCCAAGTCTAGGATTCTATGATCTGAGTTCAAATCCTTGCTGGGTGACCTTGCCCCATTCTCACTCTTTCAGCCTATCCTACCTGACAGGGCTATTGTGAAGATTGAAAGGGGGGAAACCTCTGAGCTCCTTGGAGGAAGGGAGGGTTAAAAATGTACTAGAAGGTATTTAAGCACCCATGCTTCTGTGGACACCCATGCTTCAGCATCTGCATTGCATACTCGGCCTTTGCCTTCCTGATACACCCAAGAGGCTTACATGGAGCTGGTGTACCACATCTGGGCCTCCCTGCCAGGTAGGCACCTCCTCTGCTCCCCCTTTGATAGACTTGACCCCCAGGGCTGAGGCTGAAACATGCAAAGGCTTTTCACAAAAAGAAGAATGTCAAAGATAAAAGACTTTTGGCCTCTCTGCTTTGTGCCTGTTGGAAAGGGGTCCTGGTAGGGGTTTCTGGGAACAGGCTTCTGAGCAGAATTGCATTGGTTATTTTGTTGATTTTTTATAATTCTTAGCTGCATACACTATGAACAAGTTGTTCTCTTGCATATCTGTATGAGATCAACCTGTGGATTTTGCGGCTGGCTGGAGAGATAGCAAGAGAACAGAATCCTGTGGCCAAGTCTGCACATGGAGATCCTTTTCAGTCCCGTACTGGATTCTGAGACATCCACCACTTTTTTCCTGTGGCCTAGAAGCTTAGATTTTGGAGAGTATATTGAGCCAGGGCCATTCTCTGTTGGAGAACTTCGCCACAGGAAAACCTTTAATTGAAACTGCAACAGGGGACACTGAACTCGAGCCCTTTTGCATGCATAGCAGAACCTCTGCCTCTGAGCCACAGTTTCTCATGGGTGTGTGAGCCCAGAGTGTTTTTCATCATGGGCTTTTCATTTTGAAATTATGTGCCTCCTGCATTTCCATCCATGACAGAAATCACAGTGGCTAGCAGTAATGATAATAGCAGTTACAGTACTGATCAAATCATTAGCCACTTGGCCGTAATGCATAAGCCCTGATTTGGGGGGACGTTGGCTAAGGCCCCCCAGGACTTTACAGTTACATGGCATGTGCAACTGCTCTACATGGGTGACAGCATAGTTTTAGGGAGAGACAGTGCAAGCAGGAAATCTTGATGGGAGAAGTGCTCCTGCCTCACCACCAGCCTTGCATTTAAATTACAGCAAAAGAAATGCAAGGAAGGATTTGGGGATTGTTATTTTATTTTGATTTTTAACTGTAAATGTTTTTAATCTTGTAGCACATGCTGCCTTGAACCTCAAGGGAAGGTTTCTTAATGTGCTTTAATAAATTAATTTAAGAAATTAATTAACGTATTTGTAATTATTTCAAGTGTGTGTGTGTGTGTGTGTGTGTGTGTGTGTGTGTGTGTGTGTGTCTTTAAATGGTTGGTGAAGAATGGGGGTAAAAGAGAAGGATGAGTGAGTGATATGATTGGCTGATGACTGAGAGTGTGGGTGGAGTGAACTGATGTATCAGTTACTGAGTGGAGAGAAAAGATTCAGTCTGAGCAAAGCAGGCAACTTGTGTGGACGCCTGAAAGGATTCTTGTTTAGTTCAGTTAGGCAAATCTGTGTGAAGCCTGAACTGTGTATGTTTGTAAAAGAACATACAGTCAGGGCAAGAGAGGCAAACTGTGTGTGTGCCTGAGAGAAGATCTGAGTGACTGTGTCTATGAAAAGTAACTTTAAGAACAAATAACACTCTTTTGAAACCATCAAGCTTAAGAAATAATATGAGACCCTGGCAATTGAAAAAGGGAAAAATGAGTTATAGGGAAGGTAACAGAAGAAGGAACAGAAATAATGGACCACCAAGGTATAAAAAGAGCTTTTTATAAATATTATGCAAAATTATTCCAAAAGAAAATGACAGATTTAGACAAAATAGAAGCATGGTTGTTGTGGGTTTTCCGGGCTGTATTGCCGTGGTCTTGGCATTGTAGTTCCTGACGTTTCGCCAGCAGCTGTGGCTGGCATCTTCAGAGGTGTAGCACCAAAAGATAGAGATCTCTCAGTGTCACAGACTGTGACACAGAGATCTCTATCTTTTGGTGCTACACCTCTGAAGATGCCAGCCACAGCTGCTGGCGAAACGTCAGGAACTACAATGCCAAGACCACGGCAATACAGCCCGGAAAACCCACAACAACCATCGTTCTCCGGCCGTGAAAGCCTTCGACAATACAAAATAGAAGCATATTTGGAAAGAGCAAAACTACCAAAGATTTCCAAGACAATGAGAGAGATTTTGAATGTTCCAGTAACAGAAGGAGAAATTTTAGATGCTATAGAATCAACTAAAATAGGGAAAGCACAGGGTCCGGATGGAATTTCAGCAAAATTTTATAAAGTAATGAAAAAAAACTTGGTGCAGCCTCTACAAAAGTTGATGAATGAAATTATTAAGAAGAAAAATCTCCCGAAGACCTGGAATGAAGCAAATATCTCACTGATTCCAAGAGTCACAAGATTTATTAAATGTTAAAAGTTACAGGCCGATATCTTTATTAAACAATGACTATAAAATTTTTGCAAGAATTATAGCGGAAAGGCTTAAGAAATTTTTAATGGAATTTGTAGGGGAGGAGCAGGCCGAATTTTTACTGAATAGACAAATTAGGGATAACCCGAGAGTGGTGTTGGATGCCATTGAATATTATGATAAACATCCAGAAAAAGAAGTAGGCCTTTTTTTTGCTGATGCTGAGAAAGCCTTTGACAATTTGAATTGGGATTTTATGTTTTTGACGATGGAAAAGATGGAAATGGGACAAGATTTTATTAATGCAGTGAAAGCTATATGTTTTGAACAAAACGCGTCATTAGTGGTAAATGGTGACCTGACAGAAAAATTTGAGGTAAGAAAAGGTACAAGACAAGGATGTCCGCTTTCACCGTTATTATTTGTCATAGTGTTGGAAATACTTTTGAGGCAAATAAGAGATGATGACAATATTAAGGGTATAAAACTCAAAGGGTTTTCTTATAAGTTCAGAGCGTTTGCAGACGATGTAATGTTTATAGTAGAAGATCCAATCCAGACATTACCAACATTGTTAGATAAAGTTAAAGAGTTTGGAGATCTGGCAGGATTTACTATTAATAGATTAAAGTCGAAATTGCTCTGCAAAAATATGACAAAAAAGAAACAAGAACAATTAATGAATGTTTCAAAGTGTGAAGTAGTTCAAAAAACAAAATACCTGGGGATAGAAGTATCAGCTAAGAATATAGAACTATTTAAAAATAATTATGAAAAACTGTGGTCACAGATAGAGATCTGTTGAAATGGAACAAATTGAATCTGTCATTGTTGGGACGTATCTCAGTTGTTAAAAATGAATGTATTACCGAGAATGATGCTTCTGTTGCAAATGATTCCAATTGTTAAAGAAATGAAGCATTCTGACAAATGGCAAAGAAGAATTTCAGATTTTATCTGGGCTGGGAGGAAACCGAGAATTAAGATGAAGGTACTGTGTGACGCAAAAGAAAGGGGAGGCTTGCAACTACCAAATTTGAGACTGTATTATGAAGCAATTTGCTTGGTCTGGTTGAAAGAATGGGTTAAATTATCTAATTTAAAATTATTAGCTTTGGAAGAGTTCAATAACTTGTTTGGTTGGCATGCGTATCTATGGTATGAGAAATATAAAATGGACGGTATGTTTCAGCATCATTTTGTGAGAAGGAATATCTTCATGATTTGGCAAAAATATAAGAAATTTCTGGGTGAAAAAAGACCTATGTGGATTGTACTGGCGGAAGTGGTGAACCCAAATATGTATTATAAAGGGGAAGACTGGTTAACTTATAAGTAGTTATTGAGTGGGGAGAAAGATACCCTTCAGATAAAAAGTAAAGATGAGTTACCATTTGAGTATGGCTGGTTACAATATAGGCAAATCAAGGATATATTTGAAACTGACAAAAGAAATGTAAGTTTCAGAATAAAAGAAATGTAATGTAAGAAATGTAAGTTTCAGAATAAAAAACAGAACTAGGAGAGATTTTGTTTGGTGAAGAAGTGAAAATGATTTCTAAATTGTATAAAATTTTGCTAACATGGTATACACAGGATGAGGTAGTTAAAACACAAATGGTGAAATGGGCAATAAACTTTAATAAAGATGTTACAATGGAAAGCTGGGAATTTTTGTGGAGAAATACTTTGAAGATATCCACATGTAACAATTTGAAAGAGAATGGATATAAGATAATTTATAGATGATATTTAACACCGAAAAAATTAGCAAATGCAAACAGTGAAATGCATGGGAATAAATGCTGGGAATGTAAAAAATATGAGGGCTCTTTTTACCATATGTGGTGGACCTGTGAAAAGGCCAAAATGTTTTGGTCTAAGATTTATGGAGAAATGCTGTCAATTATGAAATATAATTTATTGAAGAGCCCGGAAATGTTGCTGTTAGGATTGAATATCCAAGAAGTTAACATGAAGGACAGAACTCTGTTATACTATATGACTGTTGCAGCAAGAATTTTGTATGCACAATACTGGAAACAAGAAGACATACCAGAAGTTGAGGAATGGATCCAAAAGCTGTTGTATATGGCGGAAATGGACAAATTGACAAGGAAATAGAGACCAGAATCCAAATGAATTTTTAATTGACTGGAAGAAACTTAAGGACTATGTGGAAAATAAATGGGACATGAGAGGACAACTGTGGACTTTAGATAGTTACTAAGTGATAAGAGCTATGAGAATGAACATGGACTTTACCTTTGATAATAGGGACTATAGAGTAATTAGAGATAACGATAAGAAATTAAGGGGTTTTAGTGCTGTTGGAAGTCAAAAAGGGAAAAGGGGGAGGGAGAAGGGATGGGGGGGCATATACTTTAAATATAAGGGTAAATGACTATGTATCGTATATTGTGTTGTATGTTAACCCATTCAATAAAAATCTATTTTTTAAAAAAGAAATAATATGAGACCAATACACTTATTGTATAAATAAAAAAATATTTTGTTTTTTCCCCCAACCCAGAGTATTTGTTATTCCCATATCCCATTCCTATCCTCAGGGCCATATAGTCCCACGAAGGAGCCTGATGTTTGGGCATGTAATAAAAGGGGAAATTTAAGTTATTTTGGAATATAATTCCTAGTGGGAGCAATCTACCAAGAGGGTGTAAAAGAAGAAAAGAGATAAAGGCAAAATCTAACTGAGAGAAAGAGAGGGGTTGTAACAGTATTAGTTTATTGATTTAATTTATTAAAATGTTTTATTACATAAATAAGCAGATGTCGAGCTAACAAGGAATAATCACAGCAAATAAATAGCAAAGCCAGGAGCTACTTCCTTGGCTTTCTGGAGTCAGTTCTTCAGCTCCTCCCTGTTTTCCTTCCCTGGGTCAGGGTTCCCATGGAGCTTTCTGTTTTGTGTGGCAGGAGTCAGCCCCAGCGGTGATTTCATTGCTGTTTTCTGCAGAGAGACAGAAGCCGATCATCAGCAGTCGATGTCCTTCCTGTGCCAGGTCTGCTACAACATGGCCTTCATCTTTGCGTACAGCATGTGACAGGTGAGAGCCCGATCCATGTGAAATCCTGAGGAACCAGGGGTTCTGGACACTGCAAACAGGGTGGAAAGTTCAGTGGTTGCCTCCTTGACATTTATCAACTGCAGAACTGGTGATTCTGGTTCCAGTAACTGGTATAGAATAAAGACATGTCCATTAAACTTGGGCATTCAGGTTTGCTTTCCCCCCCATTTTTATTATTAATTCCAGAAGGGCCATTTTCAGGATTGAGGGTTTTTTAATTGTATAGTTTTGTTTCTTTCGTTACTGATTCACTTTCATAACTGGTTTCAGTGGAAGATACCCCTTCCCTTTTCTCAGGTCTGTACCTTTATGGTTTCCCATCCAAATTGGATAAAACTTGGAGTGATTGTAGTATTTCCTGAGGACACCCACACTGCCGTATTTCAGACAGATAGAATAAAGCCCTCTTCACTTTTGAGCCAACGAAAGACAACCGTGTTAAAACAGGGTTGTACATACCTGTAACTATTGTTCACCGAGTTCTTCTGTGCTGACACACAGGTGCAGGCCAGCCACCAGAACATTCTTAACTGCTTTCTTGAGCTCCAAAGAGGCTGTTGCTCACGAGCTTATAGCAACCGTTTCCTGCCCAAACGGTTACATGCACTAATGGCAAGCAATGGCCCCTTCCCTCAGTTCTCCTATGCCACCGCAACCCATCATGAGAGCTAATATTGGAGTTCACAGCAGGGTAGGAGGGGATGTGTGTCAGCACAGAAGAATTCAATGAACAATAGTTATAGGTATGTACAACCCTGTTTTCATCATCGTTCTTCTGTGCCTCCGCACATGGGAGAGTACCAAGCTAAAGATGCTGAGGAGGCAGGGTGAAACTCCAACTCAACTTTATTAAACATAACTTCAAATATGACAGCAATTAATGTCAAAGGTAAACAAGTTCTCATGCAAACACATAACAGAAAGTGAGCAATGAGAGCAAGAGGCTCCACAACTAACTCCCCAACAGGGTATCCTCCCCAAATGAATAGTCAATACCGTTGAATACAACACTAGCTTATCTCATGAACCATTGCAGTGCCATAAACCATTTTGCATAAAATCTCCAATTGCATTAATTAATTTAGTGCTTTTTTTTTTTAAGGAAAATAAGGATTGAAGAACAGCTCTGGCTACTGCAATATCTTGATTTGCATTGATATCCATAGCATAATGCTTCACGAATGTGTCAGCAGAAGACCACGTTGCTGCTTTGCAAATGTTAACAATTGGAACACCCCTGAGCAAGGCAGATGACGCTTCCTGAGACCTTGTAGAACGAGCCTTAAGAAGCAATGGACATTTTATTCCAGCCATTGCATACACCTTAACAATGGCCGAAACAATCCATTGGGACACTGTCTGCAGAGATGCTTTTTTGCCCTTGTCTTTGTCCCCAAAACAAATAAACTGATGCAGACTATTATGGAAGCCCTTTGTCCTATCTAAATAAAAGGCTAAAGCCCTTCTAAGATCTGAAGTGTGAAGAACTTTTCCTCCCTTAGTCTCTGTGTTAGGAAAAAACATGGGTAATGTAATATCCTGTGCAAGATGAAAAGCAGTTACTACTTTTGGTAGAAATTGAAGGCATGGTTGTAAAACCACCTTGTTAGCATGAAATTTCAAGAAGGGAGGGTCAGCCTGAAGGGCTGCTAACTCACTCACTCTCCTGGCTGAAGTTACAGCCACCAAAAAAGCAACCATATATGACAGCAAATCTAAAAAGCATGTTGCTAGTGGTTCAAACGGTGGTAGCATCAATCTTGCTAATACTAAAGACCACTGAGGTATCGGCGGTGCTACAGGTGGGTATAGGTTAAACATTCCTTTCAAAAACTGGCAGGATTTGAAATGGGAAAATACAGTATGGCCCTCAACCTGCTCGTGAAATGCAGAAATAGCAGCTAGATGCACCTTCAAGGATGTAACCATTAGCCCTTGATTTTTCAACTCACACAGATAATCAAAGACTAAACTCAATTGGCACTTAGAAGGCACTACACTGTTTGTCACTGCCCATGTTTTAAATCTAAGCCACTTAGCATCATAAGATCACCTCGTGGAAGGTTTCCTTGCATTTAATAAGACCTCTTGCACCTGCATGGAAAAATCTATAGGCGAGGTTGTATCCACCAAACAGTCAGGTGCAACTTCCTGGGCTCATGATGAAACAGATTCCCGTTCACCAGGAGATCCGGCCGAGGAGGTAAGTGCACATATGTCCGTCTGGACAGCTCTAACAGTTTTGGAAACCATACCTGCCTCGGCCAAAACAGTGCCACCAGAATGCAATTGGTATTGTCTTTCTCTATTTTGCACAAAACCCTTGCCACTAATGGGAATGGGGGGAATATATAATGTAGCTTGTGGGTCCACACAAACTGGAAAGCATCCCCAATGGACAGGGGGTCGCTCCCTGCTCTTGAACAAAACACTTGAGCCTTGGCATTTTTTGATGTAGCAAAGACATCTCTGTCTGGTGAACCCCAGATCCAAAAAATCAAATCAATGTATTCTTCGTTTAATGCTCATTCATGGTCCAACATCAGTACCCTGCTGAGCACATCCACCCGAACATTGTTGGATCCTGCTATGTGTATAGCCTGAATTGTTACACCATTCAGAATCGCCCATTGCCAGATGAGTGTGGCCTCCTTGCAGAGAGTCATTGATGCAGTACCACCTTGTAGGTTTATGTAATACATTGCAGTTGTGTTGTCCGTCTGCACCAAAACATGACGATTCCGGAGAAGCGCTGCAAAGGACACAAGTGCAAAATGTATCGCTCTTAATTCGAATGAATTAATGTGTAGCCTTCTTTCTCTCTCTGACCATACATCCTGAACAAACAAAGACCCACAATGGGCCCCCCAGCCTTGCAATGATGCATCTGTAGTCACTGTGATGTCAGGGTGCAAATGCCCAAATGGGATTTCCTTAAGCAAATTTTCATCCTCTAACCACCAGTTAAGGGATGACAGTATGGTCCTAGGCACTGAAAACCTCAAGCAGGGAGAGTGCTGCATAGGATTATATCTACGTACAAACCAATTCTGAAGTGACCTCATGTGAAGTCGTGCAAATGGCACCACTGAGGTTGTAGCAGCCATATGCCCCAACAAACATTGAATTGTGCGCACAGACTGGAAACGATTCTTCTTTAAGATAGAAATTATGCCCTTAATTGACTTAGCTCTTTCATGGGGCAACAATGCTTTTGCCACCATAGAGTCCAATACTGCACCAATGTAAGACACCGTTTGACAGGGCACAAGCTTTGATTTTTCAAAATTTATAAGCAGACCTAAGCGCCTGCAAGTGCTTACTACTAAGTCTACATCTTGCAGTAGTTTAGCCTCTGAGCCTGCCACAATAAGCCAATCATCCAAGTATGGAAAAATGGTACAGCCCTGTTGTTGAAGACACCACAGGTGCTACACACTTTGTGAACAGCCGTGGTGCTGTGGACAGGCCAAAGGGGAGTACTCTATAACGGAATACCCTTTGTTGGTAAACAAAACCTAAGTACTTCCTATGCTCCTTTCGTATTCCTATATGAAAATAAGTGCCCTTCAGGTCAAGGACAGCAAACCAATTACCTTCCTTCAGTAAGGAAATAACTGAAGATAAGGTGACCATCTAAAATTTTGTAACCTTAAGGAAAGCATTAAGGCCCCTTAAATCTAGAATAGGACGTAAACCCCCGTCTTTCTTGGGGACCAGGAAGAAACGAGAAAAGAAGCCCTTCCCAGACTCCTCATATGACACTTTTTCAATAGCACTCTTGGCCAGAAGAGATATGATTTCATCCTCTAGTTCAACCAAGTTATTATTTACTGCCATTGAAGGCCCAATACACACAGGCAACTAAGCGAACTCCAACCCATAACCTTTATTAACAATCATTAAGACCCATGACCTGTTCCAAAAACAGCTAATTAGTAAAGAAGAAACAGATCGATATTTGGACAAGAGAAAGTTACCAAAAATCTTGGATTCCATGAGGACAACTTTGAACACTCCAATAACTGAAGAAGAAATTTTAAAATCTATAGATTCGATGAAACTGGGTAAAGCACCAGGTCCAGATGGAATTTCAGCTAAATTTTACAAAATTTTGAAAAAAGACTTGGTGCAAGTTTTACAAAATTTGATGAATGAGATAATGAGGAAAAAGGGAGTACCAAAAACATGGAATGAAGCCAATATCTCGCTGATCCCAAAGGAAGCGCAGGATTTAACAGATGTTAAAAATTACAGGCCTACATCTTTGTTAAATAATGTCTATAAGATTTTTGCAAGAGTTTTGGCGGAAAGACTGAAAATATTTTTAATGGATTTTATTGGAGAAGAACAAGCAGGGTTTTTACCTACTAGACAAATAAGGGATAATTTGAGAGTTGTTATTTTTTTTTTTTATAAATTTTTTTATTTTTCATAACTACAAAACACTACACCAGACTATCACAAGGAAAGGGGAGAGGGAAAGGACAAAGGGGGGTGGAAAAAGAAAAAGGGGGGGGAATGAACTACAAACACTAAACACTACACTTCAATGTTTCCCTTCATACTGTCATAATACAAAAATAGCTCCATAGAATAATGATGGAGTGGTTAATCATACAGAAAATAAACATTTCAAATTCTGATTAAACTTTCCTCCCCCTTCTAGGTCCCGGACGCAATTCTCTCTGTGCAACTGCTGTTGCGATGCTCTCCTCCTCCCCCCCCCCCCTCCGGCTCCTCCTTTTCTTCGTTCTTGGTGCAGCAGAGTTCTGGGTTTTTATTCTCAAAATCCTTTAGTTGATCTTCTGATAATATCTTATAGGCCTGATCTTTATATCTGAACCATATTCCTTCCGGGAATAACCATTTGTACTTTATTCCATGGTCCCTCAGAAGAGCTGCAAACTTTTTATATTTAAAACGCCGTTTCCGGACTAGAAATGGAACGTCCTTCAAAATCTTGACTTTCAAACCCATAAAGTCCAAATCCGCATTGTATGAGTTATATAGGATGGTGTCCCGAATCTTTTTAGTTGAAAAGTCAATAATGATCTCACGAGGCAACTGTCGCTTTGTTATTTGAGAGTTGTTATTGATGCTATATAATATTACGATAAACACCCTGAAAAAGAGGTAGCCTTTCTGTTTGCGGATGCAGAGAAGGCCTTCGACAATTTAAATTGGGATTTCATGTCTTTAGTAATGGAAAAGATGAGTCTGGGTCAAGAGTTTATAGAAGCTATAAAGGCAATTTATCAGGACCAGCAAGCAACATTGTGTATAAATTATGATTTGACAACAAAGTTCGAGGTAAGAAAAGGTACGCGTCAAGGATGCCCACTTTCACCATTGTTGTTTGTTATGGTACTGGAAATATTGTTAAGACAGATAAGAGAAGATCAAAGTATTAAATGGAATAAAACTTAAAGGCTTCTCTTATCAATTCAGAGCATTTGCAGACGATGTTTATTATTGAGGAACCTGTCCAGACATTACCATTATTATTAAACAGGATTAAAGAGTTTGGGGATCTGGCAGGTTTTTATATTAACAAATCAAAATCTAAATTGCTCTGTAAAAATATGACGAAAGCGAAACAGGTTGAACTAATGAATCTCATGGAGTGTGAAGTGGTCCAAAAAACAAAATATTTGGGAGCAGAATTAACAATGAAAAACATA
The DNA here is from genome assembly GCF_028583425.1 of Eublepharis macularius. NCBI lineage: Eukaryota > Metazoa > Chordata > Lepidosauria > Squamata > Eublepharidae > Eublepharis > Eublepharis macularius. The sequence goes on from NC_072804.1 coordinate 130,311, forward strand.
GACTTATTTAAGAATAACTATGAAAAATTATGGGCTCAACTGGAAAAAGACTTGACAAAGTGGAACAGATTGAATCTGTCGTTGGGTCATATAACAGTTGTGAAAATGAATGTATTGCCAAGAGTGATGTTCTTATTACAAAGAATCCCAATTGTAAAAGAGAAAAATCAATTTGACAAATGGCAAAGGAAATTATTAAACTTTGTATGGGCTGGGAAAAAAACAAGAGTTAAGATGAAAGTGCTGTGTGATGCAAAAGAAAGAGGTGACCTACAACTACCAAATCTGAGACTATATCATGAAGTGATATGTTTGACATGGTTGAGAGATTGGGTTAACTTAACTAATCGTAAATAGTTAACATTGGAGGGTCATAATAATCTTTTTGGTTGGCATGCATATTTATGGTATGAGAAATATAAAATGGATGGTCTGTTTCTGCATCACTACGTAAGGAAAAATGTATTCTCGGTTTGGCAGAAATATAAAAAATATATAGAGGAGAAAAGACCTTTATGGATAATTCCAGCAGAGGTGATAAAACCATAGACAGAATATCAAGGAGAAGATTGGATAACGTACAAGGGCTTGTTGCAGATGGAAGGAGATACAGTCAAAATGAAGAAAGAAGAAGAGATGCCTTTTAAATATGGATGGCTACAATATAGACAAATTAAAGACTTATTTGAATCAGATAAAGGAAAGTGGGTTTCAGAACTAGGAACTCAGAATTAGAAGAACTTCTGCTAGGGAATGAAACAAAGATAGTTTCTAAGCTTTATAAACTGCTATTGAAATGATATATAGAAGATGAGGTGGTTAAGGTCCAAATGGTGAAATGGGCTTTACATTTTAACAAACAGATCACAATGGATGCATGGGAATATTTGTGGAAAAATGTTATGAAAATATCTACATGTGTTAATTTAAAAGAAAATGGATATAAGATGATGTATAGATGGTACTTAACACCGAAAAAATTAGCTAATATGAGTAATGCTATGTCAAACAAATGCTGGAAATGTAAACAACATGAAGGCTCCTTCTACCATATGTGGTGGTCTTGTGATAAGGCAAAACAATATTGGTCTAAGATATATACAGAAATGTTGAAAATTATGAAGGGTAATTTGTTGAAAGATCCTGAAATGTTTCTGTTAGGACTGAATATGGAAAATGTTAATGTAACGGATAGAACATTAATGTGGTACATGATTGTGGCAGCAAGATTACTGTATGCACAATATTGGAAACAAGAGGAGATACCAGATGTTGAAGAACGGATACAAAAATTACTGTACATGGTGGAAATGGACAAGCTGACTAGAAAACTGAAGGAACAAAGTTCAAATGAATTTCTAAAAGATTGGGAAAAATTCAAAGATTATGTGGAACTCAGGTGGGATGTAAAAGGCCAATTGTGGTCTATGGATAATTATTGATGGGGGTATAATGATGGGGTTATGTTTTATCTAAGAACTTTACCTTTGAGAATGAATAACAGTAATAGAATAGAGGGGAAATTTAAAGAATTTAAAGGGTTTAAGCGCTGTTGGGGGTCTAGAGAAAAGAGGGAGGGAGGGTGGGGAATGTACATTTTACTGGATAATTATAAGGTAATTGATATTGATATGTAGAGAATAATTGGAAAAACTTATATGTAACATTCCTTCAATATACTTAATAAAAATTTTATTTTTTAAAAAAAGACCCGTGAGTCAGTTGTTATCATCTCCCATTTAGAAAAGAAAGGCATCAGTCTGTCAGAAAAACTCTGTGCAGAGGTCACTATGTCCTATCAGAACTGCTTCCCTGCACCCTGAGAATCTTTCTGGTGAACAGGGGCTTGTGATGGATGGGGTTTGTAATGTCTACGCCTCCTTGACTACTGTGAAACATTGTAGTGGCGTTGAGCTGTGGGATTTTGCTGAAAATAAGGGCATTGCTGATATCTCCCGTGATACTGGTATGGGTTGTATCTAAATGAGTACCGTGGTTTATATCTAGACCTACCTATCGAAGTCACTACCAATGATCTGGCCATCTGCCTATTCTCTTTTTCTTCAGCGCCTCATCTGTGGTGCTGGAAAACAAGGAATCTCCCTCAAATGGTAAGTTCTCTATTTTGGTTCTTGTTTCCATTGGAAGAGCTGTTGAACGGCACTAGGAATGCCTCCTCAAAAGCACTGCAGTGGACATCCCACGAGCCCCAGTATCAGCAGCATGGCTCCCAGCATTCATTTGCTACTTTGAGAAGTGAACGGCCTCCGTTTGCAGGAGAGAAATGACAGCTTTCTTATCCTCTGGCAAGTCAGCGACATAAGAGGACAGCTTCTCCCACAGATATAGTTGATATCCTGCCATAATTGTTTGATAACTGGCAATGTGAAGGCCTAAAGCAGAGATAGAATATTGGTGTCTCCCCAAACCATCAATTTTTCTTCCCTCTTTATCTGGAGGAGCAGAGAGGGAGCCAGAACTGCGATGCTGAATTTCCTCAGCTACCAAGGATGACAGTGGAGGGTGTTTTATCAATGCTTGCCATGTACCCTGTTTGATCTTGTACATCTGTTCAATGCATTTCGACGTAGCTGGCAACCCTGAGGGCACCTTCCAAACCTTCTGCACTATCTCCTCCAGGCCTTCTAGCATTGGAAAACCCACTGTTGCTGGAGAATCACCATAAATACAACAAAGCAACTTATCTTTAGTTTTTGGGATGGCAGATGACATGTCAATATCCAGTGCCTTTGCCATTCGGGTCGTCTGTATATACATAGATCCTCAAAAGGAGAACTCGCACTAGGTCCCACGTTCTCATCTGGTGACGAACCTGACAGTGACTTGGACCCCAATTCAGAGTACTCTCCTCCACCTCAGAAGCAGGAGTTGACAGGACCTCATCCGGAAACGGTGGAGGCAACTACCCACATTCCCTGGATGCTGAGGGCCTCAGATCTGATGGCTCATATCCCGAGGGCGCTCCCTTCCATTGACAATGATACGGGGCTGGAATGCAGCAGGCATGATGGTGCTGTATGGCAAGCGTCTTGAACCTGAGCCCTCCCTATTAGATGAATGATGTTGACTCCAAAGGGAAGACGTGGGACATGGTCGCCTTGAAGAGTGCTCTTGGATCCGATGATGGTCAGTTGAACCCGGTCCTGGAATCAGAGACCGCCTCCCTCCCGGTGCCGACAGCACCTGTTTCAGCTGGATGGTCAATAACTGGATCCGGCACTTCACCATCAGAGACAGAATGGTCCGGGGAGCACAAATGGGGTGATGGTGTACATGGTGAAACCAACATCATTAGACTCCGGCCATGGAGACCAAGAATGATGCTTAGACCATGAAGCTGACCGATGTTTTTACTTCTTTGGCTTCTTTGGAGGCGGTTCCGAACTGGCTCTTGGATCTGAAGACCTCTTTGAGCTCGACTTCTTCCCCGTCATATCTGATCTCGGAGTCATCTTCCCCTTCGGATCGGACTTTGGAGTCGACTTACCTGTCGGATCCGATCTCGGGATCGACTTCAATGAAACCACAGAACCTGAACTGTGACCCGCCTTTGGGGCAGACAATGGTGTTTTTTCTATCACAGAAGGGGACATAGGCACTTCATCTCCATCTAACACCTTTTGCCATAACAACACCCTCAACCATTGGGCCCTCTCATGCCTCACCTTCAGAGTGAAGTTCTGACATGCAGGCATGTTGTGGCCCTCCCCGAGGCAGATCAAACATAGATCATGTCCATCCATACGGATCATCTTCATCTGGCACTGAGTACAGTGCTTAAAGAAGGCCTTAGAAGTCATCATCAAGGGGTAGGAAGATATGCGTCGTCAAAACAAACTGGATCAATACACACCAAGTCCAAAACGAAGTCCAAATCAGCCAGAAGAAGTGTTAGTCCAGTAAACAGTCCAAATCACAACCAAAATCAAGTAAGATGGAATCCAAACACGGACCTATGAAGCAGACATCCTTCTCCTAGCGGTGGCAAGAAGAAAACTGAGGGAAGGGAATATTGGGAAGCCATGTCTAGTTATCAGGATACGTTCACTTACTCAGAAGAAAAGTCTAGGATTTTTTCTAGTCTCAAACCTAGGAAGTGGGACATTACTTCCCCCCCCCCCAGAGGACTGGGAAACCCTACAATTTTTGCAATCCAAATCAATGAAATTGGAGCTTCATGCTTCTACTTTATACGAATATTATCAAACTCAACAGATACCAAGAGGTTTAAGAATTCAGAAGCCCCCGGGCATGTTTGCTGACAGGGAGGAGTTCAAAACCAAGTGGGCATCTATTCTCAATAAATGTTCTTTCGATCTTATGGTACTCATTATAGCCACGTGTCAACAAGACGTGGTTACGGTTACTAAAGAAGCTGATAGAGTGAAAGATCTCTTACAGAGCACAGTCCCTACAGATGAATTTGAGAGCCAGATTGTTTTACCTGGATTCTTTCCTACAGGCGGAGGTTCCCACCATTCCCTTCTACATAAAGGACACTAGGAGCTTCATACAGACAATAGAAAATTTTCCAGTTGAGGAGGGTTTCACTTTATTGACTATGGACGTTAACTCCTTATATATGTCCATACCACATGACATGGCCAGGAGGGTGGTGTCTGATGTGCTGAATGCAAGACACATCTGTAGACCAAGCTCTGAATTTTTACTCCAACTTCTTGATTTGATACTGGAAAAAAATTATTTCATATTTTTGAACAGTTTCTTCTTTCAGGTGAGGGGCATCGCAATGGGGTGTGCGGCTGCCCCCAGCATTGCCAATATTTTTATGGCACAATGGGAGGCGAAATACATCATGAATCATACCAATCCCTACTTTGAGTACATAGTCATCTTTAAAAGGTACATTGATGATTTATTCTTTTTGATCCGTGATTATTCCATTGTGGAACATTTCTGCTCTTGGCTGAACACGCTAGATGAGAATATCAAATTCACTTGGAATAGTGATCAGCACAAAATCAATTACTTAGATGTGACTGTCTTCAGGGGGAGTGATGATAGATTGAAGATATGCCCTAAGATTACAGACAGGAATGCCTACTTAAACTTTGAGTCCCACCATCCCATCCATCTCAGACACAATATCCCATACGGACAGTTTCTGAGATTAAAATGGAATTCCACACGACAAGAGGACTATGATTATGGGTGTGCTGTTATGCAGAAGTCATTCATTAATAGAGGCTACCCTAACAAGACCATACAAAGGGCATTAACTAGAGCCTCACGGGTCTCTAGGAATAGCCTTTTTGAGAATAAAGCTAGAGCTAAAAAGGATAGACTACATTGGGCTCTAGATTATTCACCTCTATCTAAATTTGTACAAACCATAGTCCATAGCCATTGGAATTTAGTGTCTGACATCCATGGGTGTGCATCACCACCATGTATCAGCTACAGGAGAACAAGAAATATGAAGGATATTGTGTCCCATACAGATATAACCAGACCACTGGGTATGGATAGACCTACAGGCAACTTTAGGTGTGGCCATTGTGCCATGTGTCCATTAATGATAGAGGGTGACTCTTTGGACATACCTGTACCACAAAAGAAAATCACCATCCGACATTTCATCACATGCCAGACTTCCAGAGTGGTGTACCTGTTGATTTGCCCTTACCCTAAATTATATGTGGGCTATACAATCAGACCTCTGAGAGTCAGGATTCTGGAACGTATTTCCAGAGTTAAGAACAAAGTGGAGGAAGCCTCTCTAACTCATCATTTCCTTGAAACACAGCACACACCGACCGATATGAAGGTGTCAGTGTTATTTGTGGCATGGCCAACTTCTTCTCAGTGCACTAACAAGGAGTTACTGAGAAGAGAAGCCCAATGGATTTTTTCTCTGAATAGCCTTAAACCCCATGGGCTAAATAATGAGCTTTCACTTCAATGCTTTCTGGGTTAGACACTGGACCTTTGGAGTTGGGTGAAAGTTACTGTACCTTTAAATGAAATGGTTTTTGTATTTGAGCCAAGTCATGGTTACTGTATCTTTGAATGAGATTGCTTCATGCATGGGAGGAAGGTGTATGTTAGTATATAAACTGTTGTTAACCTTGGGAGGGACGCGTGAGCAAGGGTGCCTGCATCACTCTCTAGGTTTCAAGAAAGAATTGCACTGTTTCAAGGTGAGTAACTGTTTATTTGAATAAGTGGTTCGAGTATGCACCATTATATGAAGTGGTTTGAGTATGCCCATTATTGAAGATGATTATATCTTGCTTATATAATTGATACAGGGATCCTACATCCCCTGAGGAAGTTATCCAACGACATCTGCTGCCAGCCGGCCACAGCTAGGGCTGAGTCATGTTGTACCATCTACATTGCATCTTGGTAGACACCTGAAGGAAAAGGAAAGAAACAACATTTATCTTTTGAATAGACACACACTTACTGTCTTCCTCCATGAACCTGGAGTCTTTGCCCTGTTCCTGGAAAGCGAATGGAATAGGACTTTGCTATCTTAGTCTGTTTTGGACTGATATATAAGCTATGAACTCACTCACTCATTCTCTCCTGAGACACAAATGAAAATAAAGCAGCAGAGCAGAATGAATTCAAAGCAGCTTACGTTCCTTTGGAGACCAGCCCCACTCGGCTTGCACTCACTCACTCCCTCTCTCTCTCCCTCTCTCTCACGAGTCACAAATGAAAATAAAGCAGCAGAGCAGAATGAATTCAAAGCAGATTACGTTCCTTTGGAGACCAGCCCCACTCGGCTTGCACTCACTCACTCACTCCCTCTCTCTCTCACGAGTCACAAATGAAAATAAAGCAGCAGAGCAGAATGAATTCAAAGCAGCTTACATTCCTTTGGAGACCAGCCCCACTTGCATTGCTGTATTTCCCCTTCCCCCCTTCTCTGAAGAAGAGCAAAGCAATGGATATGTACTTACATGTGTCCCAGCCACAGGTGAAGAAATTAAAAGGTCATCAGGGCTGTAAAACAAAGGAAGAAACTGGGTAATTTGAATAGGGGTCAACCTGCCGAATGTCTCACTGCCAGTCCTAAAACTAGTCTAGCCTGCTTATGCAAAATAACTGCAGTAATAAAGCAAGTGGGCTCTTCAGTAGATCCACTAGCTAACTGGGTATACAGGTATCCAAAGGGCAATGAGCTAGTTGGCATTTGGCTTCTGGACTAGGCCAGGCTTGGTTTCCAAAGGTGCCAGCATGCCATCAAGGAAGATCAGGCTCCAGCGACAAAATCAAGGAAATGCTCTTCAGGAGAAGTCCATGAGCTCCCCAGAGTAACTTAGTCAGGGTGCAAGCATTGCAGATGGGCTAGGCACATTAGTTGCCATCTTGCATCTCTTGGACAGTTTGGTCTGCTGTTAGATACCCAGTATGGCCGCCAACTTGTGCTACTACAAAGGTGCTCCCTGATTGTAATTGCTTCAAGCTGAGCAAGATTTGTGTCCAGTTGCACCTTAAAGACCAACTAAATTGCCAGGAAATGAGCTTTTGATAATCAGAGCTCCTTGCCAGTTAATGTGGTAACCCCTTAGAAAAGCACTGCTTCTTTAGCAACAACCGTATCCATTTCACCATTTCACACAGTTTCACACCAGAACTGTACAGGACAAATTGCCACAAGCAAAGAAAATGTTTCCAAAGATTTTCCATGCTCAGATGTTAAGATCCAACACCTTTTGTAAGAGCTGGTGAGGTGCAATGGCTGGCTGGGGAAGGGGGGGGGGTGAGTTTGAATGAGGGAATAGACAAATGCCTTTTATTTTGGAGGTTTAGACTGCATCGAAATCTATTTTCCTAGTTTAAAAAGTTTCTCTTGGCTAAGAACAGGCAAGAGGAGGGAGGGCAAGTTGATTGCTCTCCAGCCACACCCTGTCAGTCCTTTTGAGATGCTGATACCTTGCCTGGGTGCAGACAATGCAGTGATGACAGGAGACTTTGGCACAAGGCAGGGCCTTAGATGGCAAGTCAATGCAGGGTAAGTGGTAGCCCTGGCCCTCTTGGCAAGCAATGTCTGCAAAGGCTCGGTGGTGGCAGGCTGAAATCTGCATTCACAATCTTTAGAGAAAGTAAATTGCTGGCAGGTCTTCCACCAGATTTGACAATCAAGTCCAGTGTTGCATTGGCTTGATTGGCAGTGTAATAAATCAATGGACCTCTGATGCCAACAAACTTAGCCTTTACATCCCCTTCTTCAGCAGCCTGAAAGAGTACAGGAGAATCAGTGAGGGAGGGGCTTCATGGAATAGAAGCAAAAGGCAATCTACCAACTCCAGATGTGCCTAGCCTGTGAGGCTTTTTATATGTCAGTTATGGTCCTTGGGCGAGTGGGGTGGAAGCACTCAAGAAAATAATCCTGACTTCCATTTACTTCCTAACAGTTGAATTTATGCTCTTTTAATAATAATAATAAAATAATGATAATGACCACAGCAACAATGATGATGATTATAACAACAACAACAACAACCATGTACTTACATACCGCTCTTCTGGACAGGTTAGTGCCACACTCAGAATGGTTAACCAAGTAAATTTATTATTAACCCCACAATACAGCTGGGGTGGCTGGGCCTGAGAGGAGTGAATTACTCAAGGCTACCTGCAGAGCTCATGGCAGTAGTTGGAATCAAACTAGCAGAGTGCTGATTTGCAGCCCAACCATTCAACCACTATGCTACAACAGCTTTTATAATAAGTATGCTTATATACTGCTCTTCTAGACAAATCAGTGCCAACTAAGAGTGGTGAACAATGTTAGCGTTAATATTATCTCCACAATAGAGGTGGAGAGCTGGGCTGAGAGGAGGGGCTCACCCAAGGCCACCAGCTGAGCTCATGGCAGGAGTGAGAGTCAGACCAGCAGAGTGCTTGCTCGGAGCTCAGCCACTTAACCACTATGTTACAGCAGCAGATTCCCTACCATGCCTCTATAAATGACATGTTGCAATTAAGAAGAAAGAAATCAGATTCCTGATTCAACATACTTGCAATCATTGCACAGAATGAAATTGGTGTGTGTCGTAGACCTGGAAGAGCAGGCGCTGTCTTCGTGGTCCTTCTGATGTCCGCCACTGGTCTTATCCTCAGCTGCCAGCCTCCTCCAATGAAAGGCAATGCAGAAATTGCTGACCTTGGGTATCCCTCTCTGTTCCTCTGCTGCCAATACACTGTTGTCCCAAACCTGCCAGAAGATGTGAAAGCGTGAGTACCTCCTCAGTGCCACCCCCTCACTTTCAAGGCAACCTGCCCTGAAGTCTGTCCCGTGTGATTTATTTAGTTGATATGCCACTTACCCCAAGGAAGTCAAATGTAGTTTCAGTAGACAAAATCCAAAACAGGTGAACACTAAGGTCTTATAACTACCATTGCCCAAAATACGTTCTACCCAGCACATTACTCACATGCCTTTCTGTTTGAATTCAAGCAGGCACAAAAAGATGCGGCAATTACAGCCACTCTTTCAGCAAACAGTGATAACTGCTGTGCCATATACAGGGTCACCTCAACACTGAAGTTCCAGATCAGTGCTACGAGGTCTGGCTTCCTTCAGAAGAAAGAACATGGTGGAGGTGGGGGACCTATGCTATCTTTGCAACATGTGCTTTTGCCTTTATTTAAGCAGCGCCTCTTCAAAGCAAGATGGCTCTTCAAGAAGCCACCCCTGCGTCAAACTGTGCTCCCCTCCTAACCTCCTCCCCCTTCCTATGTAAGCCTGTTTTTGCTTAATCTCTTCAAAACGTTTCTCTGGCTCCCTCCCACAGGTGCCGCCTTCCCCATCTTTCTCTCTTTCTTTTTCTTTCTTTTTCTTTCTTCATTTCTTCCTTTCTTCATTTCGTTCGTTCAGTCTTTTGTTCCTTTGTTTATAATCCATTCTCCCTGCACATGCTCAGAGTGGATCACAACCAAATTAAAATGCAATATAATATACAATATAACAATTAAATGGACAGTGCAAAATTAAAACAGATAAAACTGGTAACAAAACCCCCATAACACGCAGCGCCCCTGTGGCCCAACGTAATGCTGTGCATTACACCTTCAGGCGCTGCAGAGTGGCTCCTAGCAATCAGGGAACATCTCCAGTGTCTGGCTTTTATCAAGGAAACCTCAGCTGGTCTTTTTTTAAAAATAGAGTTTCATTAAAATTTTAAAATTCTAAAACCTACAAAAAGAAAAAAAGGAGATAAGAATATACTTATATAAATAGGAGTAGGTACCCATTTTCCATTTGAAAGATTCTAACATTAATACATATTATATACTAATTCTAAAATAATCATTAAGTACAATGCCAAGACCACGGCAATACAGCCCGGAAAACCCCCAACAACCATCGTTCTCCGGCCGTGAAAGCCTTCGACAATAAATCATTAAGTAGCTACTTTTCCTTTCCATTTATATATTTTTCCCTCTCCTTAATCTTCACAAGCACAGATTATTAGTTCATCTCTTTCTGTTTCTTGCAAAAAGTCTATAAGGGGCTTCCAGACAATCAAATATTTGACTACTTTCCCCTGAAGCTGATCACTTCTGATTGCAAGGAATCAGTGTATCCTTAACCTGAAGGGACGATCAGTAGCTCCTTGGGGCCATTTCTGATCAGGAAAATAGTGTGAAGAGTCAGGCTTAATCCCTCTTCCCTGGATGCCACCATCCTGATCAGACTAGGTCATCATGCACATCCCAGGAGGGCAGAAGAGCTCAAAGAAACCCTAGCATTTTGTCTGGCTGTGCCCAGATGAGGGCTAGCTGGTATCTCAATAGCCAGTCCCTTTGCATGAGAACTGGACCTGTACTTGTAAAATGTTTGGTGGCAGATGCTGCAGCGTTCCTCTTCCCACCCCACCCCTGGTAAACTTCAAGAATTTTGCTGCACTGCCTCCATACCATTGCAGAGCGGTTGCGAGGGGTGATTGCTGACAGGATGGCCGAGGGGATGCTGCCACTCACAGCCATGTCCACACCAGTGCCTTGTGGAGGCAGGAAGAGAGGTGGGCCACCAAGCAGTGTGCGGCTGCCGTTTGATCTTTGAACCATGATCTGAAAGGAGATGCAGGGGAAACTAAACACTTGTGAAACCACAAGGAGAAACCATAGGGGGTTTTTTTTGCATTTGTTCATTGTGACATAATCTAATTCTTGATTGGGGATCCAAGCTGATTAAGTGGACAATGAGGTGGAACAAAAAACAAAGTCCCCAGCTACTGTGTGGGAGGGCAGAAGAACCCTTTGGGGGATACTGGAGGAATGGCACCTGCAGAATAAAAAAGGGAATCGCCACATCAACAAGTCCAGGCCACAGGATCACAGCCCACAGACGGACCTCTGTGTTGGCCACTAGAGTAGAGCAGGAGTACTCCAAAACATGGTCACTGACCAAACATTCCAGGTGACTCAAGCAAGTGAGACAAGTTTCACCCTACAAGACCCACTTGAAATACAGCCGACAGACCCAAAATGGGTTGGTTTAGCTGCAGCTGGGGAGGTGGAAGTGGCTTCAAAGAGAACCTTGTCAAACGTCGTCTTCCTTCCTGGGAAGATTAGATAATGGAAAGGGTAGGCTGGCCTTGTAGTGGGAATTTGTAAATACAATATTAGAACGTACACGTTGAGTAGGTTTTTTTTACAAACTCCTCAATTTCTCTCTCACTTTTAGCCCACCCTTCCTCAAAGCAGCACGGACAGTTCTCCCTTCAGATAGGATTGTTTCTAGCTATCTAATCTAGGATGCTGAGAGATGCAGGACAACATGTCCTGCAACCATGGTGGTAAGATAAAAAAGGAGTACAATCTTTGCAAGGTGGGGAGAGGAAGCGCTTGCATTGAGTTTCCTGAGTGGCTCACAACATTCTTACCATGTTCATCCACACGACGTATATGAGCAGAGGGCTATTCCTGAAAGGAGAAAAGAGAACTTGGTTGTAGTAGTGGGCTTGCATTTTTGCAGGGCTGGGCAGCAGACGACACTTTCAGCTGTTGCCCATCTCAGCTCTTCAGGACTGTAGGAGCAACGCAGGAGTGGGAATGATGTTCCTGTCTCACCCCCTCCTAGTCTCCTCTGTGGCAAACAAGCTCTGCAGCCAGGCTTGGAAATGTTGTAATTTCCTCCTGAGCCTGTCTGTCAGATGCATCTGACGAAGAGAGCTGTGGTTCTCGAAAGCTGACGATGCATCTGACGAAGAGAGCTGTGGTTCTCAAAAGCTTATGCGACAATAAAGTTGGTTAGTCTTAAAGGTGCTACTGGACTCTTTACTATTTTGGTACTACGGACTAACATGGCTAACTCCTCTGGATCGATGACTATAGATGAAAGGTTCACTGTAGTTCCACTACACAACTTGCCCAGTCCAGCATGAATATTCAGAGAGTATCATAATTAAGAGCTTATCAAAGGAAAAATAACAATCGTGAAAGCTTACCAAGATGTCTAAATCAATGCCGCTTAATCTTCAATAAAATTATTACTACAAAAACATGTCTTTTGTATGGGTACAATGTCCAAAATAGACTTTTGTGAAAATACACTATTAGTCAACCTCCAAATCCGTACGCAACTCTATGGTTACAACTGCACCCCCTTTGTCCACTTCTTTGATAGTTATATTTGGATCCTTTGGAAAATTATCCAGGGCTCTCTGTTCCTCTTGGGATAAATTGTTCCATGTAGGTTGTGGTTGTCCCTCTAAGCTTTCCAGTGTTGTGAGCTAAAAATCTGCTTTGTGAGCTGAAACAACTTTCATTAAAGTTTTGAGTGCACCTCCTTTAAAAAAAAATTAAAATCAAATTGTTTTGATTACAATCAAATCAATTTAACAACAAAAGCCATTAGGTGAAAGGGCCACAAAAATCAGAGTATACTTCTGTATAAAAATGGATATGTCCATGCTGATTACAAAGGGGTAGTTGTATTAGTCTGTTGCTACAAAATAAAGCAGACACGCAATGGCACCTTAAAGACTAGCAAATTCATTTCAAGATGAGCTTTTGTGAGTCAATGCTTCAGCCTCTTTCTGCGCCAAGGCCAAGTTAAATGATGCGTTCACCATGGTGGTGGCTGAGACGCTACCTCCTCTCCTCAGCTCTCTGGGGCTGAGGGGATCCTAGTGATTTCAGGCTGCATGAGTCAGGCCAGACTCGATCACTCAGCTCTGCTCTGTTCCCCAGCTAGAGAGCCAGCAGTGGCTGGAGGCGCTCTCTGGCACCACCCTGGGGGCCAAACCAACCACAGCCAGGAAGGGAGGAGAGAAGTGGGATGAGGCTTCATCCATATAGGGCCCACCTGCAGATGCTGGCTGACTGGGAGGGCGGGGCCACCTGAGGGTTAGTATCTGTGAGCTACATCTGAGAAGCTGTGAGCGGAGGAGTCAGAATCTGTAAGCGATTGCTCACATGCTCACATTAGCGGGAACTCACTGGTTGTGATTCTAATTTTTTATTGTTTTTTAAAACCATCACTTCAAAAGTTGTTATATTGGGATGACTAATATTGGGTACAAAGGAAGATTTAGGGCGCAAGATCACTAGTTGTTTCCATACATCTTTTCTTCACGCAAAATCGCACAAAACTCACAGAGCGACATGTCTTCATGGCATGATTTCCCATCATGATTCCATTTCATGGTGTGATTTCTGATGTCATCACACCACGAAACAGAGTCATGATGGGAAATTGCACCATGAAGACACCATCGTTCCATGAGTTTTGTGGAATTTTGTGTGGGGGGAAAGAGGTGTGGAAATGGCCACTACTCGAAGGATCTCTATTACTCAAGAAGACTTTAAGTTTGAGTTGTTTGATTAATTTAAATAGACCTAACCTTGTTTGAAAACTATTGTAATGGGGGATGGGAACATAACCCAAACCCCGATTGAGCACTTTCAGCTGTATGTCAGATATCTTAACCAGGAAGTAAGGAGCCTAAGCTCAAGGAGGCAGAAAATGGGGTTATAATCAAAAAGCCTATGCCGTGTATATGACTTATAATATTAGTCATGCATCAAAATCAACATATACCAAGTATTATTATGGTTTACATGTAAATACAGTTACAAAGTCCAGTCCCAAGACTTATTTATGTATATTTGTTCTTTCTTATTTTGTAGGTAGCCTTTGCAGAACAAACAGAGTTCTTTGGCAAGAACTCTGAAGCGGCCTTTTCCTTTCCTCTGAAAGGGTGAGATGGAGGTGGCATTTTAAAGAAGTTGACAATAGACTACGAGGCTTGCCGGACCAGTCTCTTTCAGCTTGTTCTGAGAAAAGTCTTCCTCTGGCCAATACCTAATTCCTTCCAGTAAACTTTTTTTGGATTCAGTCTTCTAGCAATTATTATGCTGGAGACACAAAGGACAAATATACAAGTCTTGGGACTGGACGTTGTAACTGTATTTACATGTAAACCATGATACTTCGTAGAGACACGTTTTGGGTAATCTTTCGTAGAGACACGGGTGGCGTGACTTCTACAACCTTCAAACTTCAGAATTGGGGGTAGGAGGAGAATGACAGCAATAAGCTATTTACTGCTCTAAAAGTGACTTTTTTCTTCACACAGAGAAAACTTAACACCTCAAGAAGGTACCAAAAGGAATTGTGGACTTGTCAAGTGAAAGAATGGCTTTCGTATTATTTGACTAAAGAAAAAGGCATGAAAGAGGCCAACTGCAGATAAACCAGGACATCCACTCCTCTCTGCAATTCAGGCCTCTGATTTCCACAAAATCATAGAAAATCAGAACTGACGACACACTTTTTGAGAGGAATAAAATCATAAATGCTGAGCAAAGCATGAATGAAAAGTAGTTGTTCTCTCTCAAAAAGAAGCACTTTGTGCTCTGTGCAATTGAGCAATGGGGCCTCTTGCTGCAAAAGGATATAAGGATATGAGGATAAGCAGGAAGGAAAAGGTGTTGCCCCTTCAGCAGAGGCTTCATGTGCAGAAATGTTGACGGTTTTCATGTCATGGCAATAATCTATATCTGGTAAGTTATATTCCATTGAGCCTCTATACACAAGAGGCTTTCCAGGAAAGCTTACCTTTGCCCTTCAGTTTTATCCCGAAAGCGGGATAGGAAGACGCCTTGGGTAATCTTCCCTAGAGACTTGTGTGGCGTGACTTCCACAGTCTTCAAACTGCAGAATTGGGGGTGAGAGGAGAATGACAGTAATAAGCTATTTCCTGCTCTAAAAGTGACTTTTTTCTTCGCACAGAGAAAACTCAACACCTCAAGAAGATACTAAAAGGGCTTTGTGGACATTCCAATTGAAAGAATGGCTTTGGCAGTGTTCGACTAATGAAAAAGTTATGAAACAAGCCAACTGCAACTGGGACATGAAATCCTCTCTGCAGTCCAGACCTCTGATTTCCACAAAATCATAGAAAACCAGAACTGGTGACACTCTTTCTTAGAGAGATAAAATCATAATTGCTGAGCAATGTGTGAATGAAGAGTAACTATTAACTCTCAAAAACAAGCACATTAAGCTCTGCGCAATTGAATAATGGGGCCACAGTCTGACAGTTGCGACATGATATGAGGATGACCAGGAATGAAAGAGTGTCACCAGTTCTGGTTTTCTATGATTTTGTGGAAATCAGAGGTCTGATCTTTCGTAGAGACACGGGTGGCGTGACTTCTACAACCTTCAAACTTCAGAATTGGGGGTAGGAGGAGAATGACAGCAATAAGCTATTTACTGCTCTAAAAGTGACTTTTTTCTTCACACAGAGAAAACTTAACACCTCAAGAAGGTACCAAAAGGAATTGTGGACTTGTCAAGTGAAAGAATGGCTTTCGTATTATTTGACTAAAGAAAAAGGCATGAAAATGGAGTCAGTACAGTTTAGATATACACTGGACCTGACATTCTGCCCCCCTTAAAATAGATCCCCCCCTGGCTTATATGGGTAGCGAGTATGAAAAGCTTTGGTTAGTCTAGGAGCATGAACATGTGCAGAGTTCACCCATTCATCGTAACCAGAATCAAAGTCCTTCCATCTAATGAGGTAAAAAAGCTGATTTCGTTTGAGTTTAGAGTCCAGGATTTGCTGTACCTCATAGTGTATTTGGTCGTCAATCAAAGTTGGAATGGGTGGAGCTTTGACGTGCCATTTGTTGTCGGTGGGAGCTTTCTTTAGAAGACTGACATGGAACGTGTCAAGCACATGGCGCAGGTTCTTGGGCAAAGTTACAGCAACAGTCACTTTATTTATTATCTTGCGCACAGGAAAAGGTCCTAGGAATTTCAGAGCGAGTTTGCGGCTGGTCTGAGCAAGTTTTAGATTTTTTGTGGAAATATACACATGATCTCCGGGTTGTAATTCCCATTCGGCCGCACGATGGCGGTCTGCGTATTTTTTGTAATCCAGTTTGGCTTTGTCAAGGTGTTTCTTAATAAGAGTCCATTGCTGCGCCGCCTCCCCCCACCACGAAGATACATCTGGCAATTTAGAGGAATGGAGAGGGGGGGCATCCAACGGGAAGGGATTGAAGTGAGTCCCGTAGACAATTTTGAAGGGGGCCTCCCCCGTTGAAGCGTGTACACTGTTGTTATATGAATGAAAAGGAGTTGCCCCTTCAACAGAGGCTTCATGCGCAGAAATGGTGACGCTTTTCATGTCATGGCGGTAAACATTACTGGGTAAGTAAGAATCCATTGAGAAGGTGAACACATGCATTTCTAGGTCACAAAGAGAGACATTTGGCTTTCCAGGAAAGCTTACCTTTGCCCTTCAGTTTTTTCCCGAAAGCGGGATAGGAAGACGCCTTGGGTAATCTTCCCTAGAGACTTGTGTGGCGTGACTTCCACAGTCTTCAAACTGCAGAATTGGGGGTGAGAGGAGAATGACAGTAATAAGCTATTTCCTGCTCTAAAAGTGACTTTTTTCTTCACACAGAGAAAACTCAACACCTCAAGAAGATACCAAAAGGGCTTTGTGGACATTTCAATTGAAAGAATGGCTTTGGCAGTGTTCGACTAATGAAAAAGTTATGAAACAAGCCAACTGCACCAGAACTGGGACATGAAATCCTCTCTGCAGTCCAGACCTCTGATTTCCACAAAATCATAGAAAACCAGAACTCGTGACACTCTTTCTTAGAGAGATTAAATCATAATTGCTGAGCAATGTGTGAATGAAGAGTAATTATTCTCTCTCAAAAACAAGCACATTAAGCTCTGCGCAATTGAATAATGGGGCCTCTCATTGCGACATGATATGAGGATGACCAGGAATGAAAAGGAGTTGCCCCTTCAACAGAGGCTTCATGCGCAGAAATGGTGACGCTTTTCATGTCATGGCAGTAAACGTTACTGGGTAAGTAAGAATCCATTGAGAAGGTAAACACATGCATTTCTAGGTCACAAAGAGAGACATTTGGCTTTCCAGGAAAGCTTACCTTTGCCCTTCAGTTTTATCCCGAAAGCGGGATAGGAAGACGCCTTGGGTAATCTTCCACAGAGACATGCGTGGCGTGACTTCCACAATCTTCAAACTGCAGAATTGGGGGTGAGAGGAGAATGACGGTAATAAGCTATTTTCTGCTCTAAAAGTGACTTTTTTCTTCACACAGAGAAAACTCAACACCTCAAGAAGATACCAAAAGGGCTTTGTGGACACAGTTTTTTAGAGGGATAAAATCATAAATGCTGAGCAAAGTGTGAATGAAAAGTAGCTATGCACTCTCAAAAACAAGCATTTTAAGCTCTAAACAATTGAATAATGGGGCCTCTTGTTGCAACAGAATATGAGGTTCTGCGACAGGATATGAGGATAAGCAGGAAGCAAAACCTGTTGCCCCTTCAACAGAGGCTTCATGTGTAGAAATGGTGACGCTTTTCATGTCATAGCGATAAATGTTATTGGGTAAGTTACATTCCCTTGAGCCTCTGTACGCATGCATTTCTAGGTCACAAAGAGAGACATGTGGCTTTCCAGGAAAGCTTACCTCTGCCCTTGGATATTATTCCGAAAGCGGGATTGCAAGGCGCCTTGGGTTATCTTTCGTACAGATATGGGTGGCGTGACTGCCTCAATATTCAAACTGCAGAATTGGGGGTGAGAGGAGAATGAGAGTAATAAGCTATTTCCTGCTCTAAAAGTGACTTTTTTCTTCACACAGAGAAAACTCAACACCTCAAGAAGATTCAAAAAGGGCTTTGTGGACATTCCAAGTGAAAGAATGGCTTTGGCAGTGTTCGACTAAAGAAAAACTCATGAAACAAGCAAACTGCACATGAATCAGGACACCTACACCTCTGTGCAGTCAAGACCTCTGATTTCCACAAAATCATAGAAAACCAGAACTGCTGAAAAAGTTTTTTAGAGGGATAAAATCATAAATGCTGAGCAAAGTGTGAATGAAGAGTAACTATTCTCTCTCAAAAACAAGCACTTTAAGCTCTAAGCAATTGAATACTGGGGCCTCTCGTTGCTACATGATATGAGGATGACCAGGAATGAAAAGGAGTTGCCCCTTCAACAGAGGCTTCATGTGCAGAAATGGTGACGCTTTTCATGTCATGGCGGTAAACGCTACTGGGTAAGTAAGATTCCATGGAGCCGGTGAACACATGCACTTCTCGGTCATAAAGAGAGACATGTGACTTTCCAGGAAAGCTTACCTTTGCCCTCGGATATTATTCTGAAAGCGGGATTCCAAGGTGCCTCGGGTTATCATTTGTACAGATATGGGTAGCGGGACTGCCTCAATCTTCAAACTGCAGAATTGGGGGTGAGAGGAGAATGAGAGTAATAAGCTATTTCCTGCTCTAAAAGTGACTTTTCTTAGAGAGGTAAAATCATAATTGCTGAGCAATGTGTGAATGAAGAGTAACTATTCTCTCTCAAAAACAAGCATTTAAGCTCTGCGCAATTGAATTATGGGGCCAACTGTTGCGACATGATATGAGGATGACCAGGAAAGAAAAGGAGTTGCCCCTTCAACAGAGGCTTCATGCGCAGAAATCGTGACGCTTTTCATGTCATGGCGGTAAACGTTACTGGGTAAGTAAGATTCCATGGAGCCGGTGAACACATGCACTTCTCAGTCACAAAGAGAGACATGTGGCTTTCCAGAAAGCTTACCTTTGCCCTTCAACTTTATCCCGAAAGCGGGATTGAAAGACGCCGTGGTTTATCTTCCATAGAGACTTGCATGGCGTGACTTCCACTATCTTCAAACTGCAGAATTGGGGGTGAGAGGAGAATGACAGTAATAAGCTATTTCCTGCTCTAAAAGTAACTTTTTTCTTCACACAGAGAACACTCAACACCTCAAGAAGATTCAAAAAGGGCTTTGTGGACATTCCAAGTGAAAGAATGGCTTTGGCAGTGTTCGACTAAAGAAAAACTCATGAAACAAGCAAACTGCACATGAATCAGGACACCTACACCTCTGTGCAGTCAAGACCTCTGATTTCCACAAAATCATAGAAAACCAGAACTGCTGAAAAAGTTTTTTAGAGGGATAAAATCATAAATGCTGAGCAAAGTGTGAATGAAGAGTAACTATTCTCTCTCAAAAACAAGCACTTTAAGCTCTAAGCAATTGAATACTGGGGCCTCTCGTTGCTACATGATATGAGGATGACCAGGAATGAAAAGGAGTTGCCCCTTCAACAGAGGCTTCATGTGCAGAAATGGTGACGCTTTTCATGTCATGGCGGTAAACGCTACTGGGTAAGTAAGATTCCATGGAGCCGGTGAACACATGCACTTCTCGGTCATAAAGAGAGACATGTGACTTTCCAGGAAAGCTTACCTTTGCCCTCGGATATTATTCTGAAAGCGGGATTCCAAGGTGCCTCGGGTTATCATTTGTACAGATATGGGTAGCGGGACTGCCTCAATCTTCAAACTGCAGAATTGGGGGTGAGAGGAGAATGAGAGTAATAAGCTATTTCCTGCTCTAAAAGTGACTTTTCTTAGAGAGGTAAAATCATAATTGCTGAGCAATGTGTGAATGAAGAGTAACTATTCTCTCTCAAAAACAAGCATTTAAGCTCTGCGCAATTGAATTATGGGGCCAACTGTTGCGACATGATATGAGGATGACCAGGAAAGAAAAGGAGTTGCCCCTTCAACAGAGGCTTCATGCGCAGAAATCGTGACGCTTTTCATGTCATGGCGGTAAACGTTACTGGGTAAGTAAGATTCCATGGAGCCGGTGAACACATGCACTTCTCAGTCACAAAGAGAGACATGTGGCTTTCCAGAAAGCTTACCTTTGCCCTTCAACTTTATCCCGAAAGCGGGATTGAAAGACGCCGTGGTTTATCTTCCATAGAGACTTGCATGGCGTGACTTCCACTATCTTCAAACTGCAGAATTGGGGGTGAGAGGAGAATGACAGTAATAAGCTATTTCCTGCTCTAAAAGTAACTTTTTTCTTCACACAGAGAACACTCAACACCTCAAGAAGATACCAAAAGGGCTTTGTGGACACAGTTTTTTAGAGGGATAAAATCAGAAATGCTGAGCAAAGTGTGGATGAAGAGTAACTATTCTCTCTCAAAAACAAGCACATTAAGCTCTAAGTAATTGAATAATGGGGCCTCTCGTTGCGACATGATATGAGGATGACCAGGAATGAAAAGGAGTTGCCCCTTCAACAGAGGCTTCATGCGCAGAAATGGTGATGCTTTTCATGTCATGGCGGTAAACGTTACTGGGTAAGTAAGAATCCATTGAGAAGGTGCACACATGCATTTCTAGGTCACAAAGAGAGACATTTGGCTTTCCAGGAAAGCTTACCTTTGCCCTTCCGTTTTATCCCGAAAGCGGGATAGGAAGACGCCTTGGGTAATCTTCCATAGAGACTTGCATGGCGTGACTTCCACAATCTTCAACCTGCAGAATTGGGGGTGAGAGGAGAATGAGAGTAATAAGCTATTTCCTGCTCTAAAAGTGACTTTTTTCTTCACACAGAGAAAACACAACACCTCAAGAAGATTCCAAAAGGGCTTTGTGGACATTCCAAGTGAAAGAATGGCTTTGGCAGTGTTCGACTAAAGAAAAAGTCATGAAACAAGCAAACTGCACATGAATCAGGACACCTACACCTCTGTGCAGTCAAGACCTCTGATTTCCACAAAGTCATAGAAAACCAGAACTGCTGAAAAAGTTTTTTAGAGGGATAAAATCATAAATGCTGAGGAAAGTGTGAATGAAGAGTAACTATTCTCTCTCAAAAACAAGCACTTTAAGCTCTAAGCAATTGAATACTGGGGCCTCTCGTTGCTACATGATATGAGGATGACCAGGAATGAAAAGGAGTTGCCCCTTCAACAGAGGCTTCATGCGCAGAAATGGTGACGCTTTTCATGTCATGGTGGTAAACGCTACTGGGTAAGTAAGATTCCATAGAGCCGGTGAACACATGCACTTCTCGGTCACAAAGAGAGATATGTGGCTTTCCAGGAAAGCTTACCTTTGCCCTTGGATATTATTCCCAAAGCGGGATTGCAAGATGCCTCGGGTTATCTTTTGTACAGATATGGGTAGCGTGACTGCCTCAATCTTCAAACTGCAGAATTGGGGGTGAGAGGAGAATGAGAGTAATATACTATTTCCTGCTCTAAAAGTGAGTTTTTTCTTCACACAGAGAACACTCAACACCTCAAGAAGATACCAAAAGGGCTTTGTGGACACAGTTTTTTAGAGGGATAAAATCATAAATGCTGAGCAAAATGTGGATGAAGAGTAACTATTCTCTCTCAAAAACAAGCACATTAAGCTCTAAGTAATTGAATAATGGGGCCTCTCGTTGCGACATGATATGAGGATGACCAGGAATGAAAAGGTGTTGCCCCTTCAACAGAGGCTTCATGTGCAGAAATGGTGACGCTTTTCATGTCATAGCGATAAACGTTATTGGGTAAGTTACATTCCCTTGAGCCTCTGTACGCATGCATTTCTAGGACACAAAGAGAGACATGTGGCTTTCCAGGAAAGCTTACCTTTGCCCTTGGATATTATTCCCAAAGCGGGATTGCAAGATGCCTCGGGTTATCTTTTGTACAGATATGGGTAGCGTGACTGCCTCAATCTTCAAACTGCAGAATTGGGGGTGAGAGGAGAATGAGAGTAATAAGCTATTTCCTGCTCTTAAAGTGAGTTTTTTCTTCACACAGAGAACACTCAACACCTCAAGAAGATACCAAAAGGGCTTTGTGGACACAGTTTTTCAGAGGGATAAAATCATAAATGCTGAGCAAAGTGTGGATGAAGAGTAACTATTCTCTCTCAAAAACAAGCACATTAAGCTCTAAGTAATTGAATAATGGGGCCTCTCGTTGCGACATGATATGAGGATGACCAGGAATGAAAAGGAGTTGCCCCTGCAACAGAGGCTTCATGCGCAGAAATGGTGACGCTTTTCATGTCATGGCGGTAAACGTTACTGGGTAAGTAAGAATCCATTGAGAAGGTGAACACATGCATTTCTAGGTCACAAAGAGAGACATTTGGCTTTCCAGGAAAGCTTACCTTTGCCCTTCAGTTTTA
The DNA here is from genome assembly GCF_028583425.1 of Eublepharis macularius. Lineage (NCBI taxonomy): Eukaryota > Metazoa > Chordata > Lepidosauria > Squamata > Eublepharidae > Eublepharis > Eublepharis macularius. Next base: position 152,849 of record NC_072804.1, read on the forward strand.
TCCCGAAAGCGGGATAGGAAGACGCCTTGGGTAATCTTCCATAGAGACTTGCATGGCGTGACTTCCACAATCTTCAAACTGCAGAATTGGGGGTGAGAGGAGAATGACAGTAATAAGCTATTTCCTGCTCTAAAAGTGACTTTTTTCTTCACACAGAGAAAACTCAACACCTCAAGAAGATTCCAAAAGGGCTTTGTGGACATTCCAAGTGAAAGAATGGCTTTGGCAGTGTTCGACTAAAGAAAAAGTCATGAAACAAGCAAACTGCACATGAATCAGGACACCTACACCTCTGTGCAGTCAAGACCTCTGATTTCCACAAAATCATAGAAAACCAGAACTGCTGAAAAAGTTTTTTAGAGGGATAAAATCATAAATGCTGAGCAAAGTGTGAATGAAGAGTAACCATTCTCTCTCAAAAACAAGCACTTTAAGCTCTAAGCAATTGAATACTGGGGCCTCTCATTGCTACATGATGTGAGGATGACCAGGAATGAAAAGGTGTTGCCCCTTCAACAGAGGCTTCATGTGCAGAAATAGTGACGCTTTTCATGTCATAGCGATAAACGTTATTGGGTAAGTTACATTCCCTTGAACCTCTGTATACATGCATTTCTAGGTCACAAAGAGAGACATGTGGCTTTCCAGGAAAGCTTACCTTTGCGCTTGGATATTATTCCTACAGCGGGATTGCAAGACGCCCTGGGTAACTTTTCGTACAGATATGGTTGGTGTGACTGCCTCAATCTTCAAACTGCAGAATTGGGGGTGAGAGGAGGATGAGAGTAATAAGCTATTTCCTGCTCTAAAAGTGACTTTTTTCTTCACACAGAGAAATCTCAACACCTCAAGAAGGTGCCAAAAGGGATTGTGGACTTTGCAAGTCAAAGAATGGCTTTGGCATTATTTGACTAAAGAAAAAGGCATGAAAGAGGCCAACTGCAGATAAACCAGGACATCCACTCCTCTCTGCAATTCAGGCCTCTGATTTCCACAAAATCATAGAAAAGCAGACCTGTTGGTACACTTTGTTTAGAGGAATAAACTCAAAAATGCTGAGCAAAGCCTGAATGAAAAGAAAGTATTCTCTCTCAAAAAGAAGCACTTCATGCTCTGCGCAGTTGAACAATGGGGCCTCTTGTTGCAACAGGATATGAGGTTCTGCGACAGGATATGAGGATAAGCAGGAAGCAAAACCTGTTGCCCCTTCAACAGAGGCTTCATGTGCAGAAATGGTGACGCTTTTCATATCATAGCGATAAACGTTATTGGGTAAGTTACATTCCCTTGAGCCTCTGTACGCATGCATTTCTAGGACACAAAGAGAGACATGTGGCTTTCCAGGAAAGCTTAACTTTGCCCTTGGATATTATTCCCAAAGCGGGATTGCAAGATGCCTCGGGTTATCTTTTGTACAGATATGGGTAGCGTGACTGCCTCAATCTTCAAACTGCAGAATTGGGGGTGAGAGGAGAATGAGAGTAATATGCTATTTCCTGCTCTAAAAGTGAGTTTTTTCTTCACACAGAGAACACTCAACACCTCAAGAAGATACCAAAAGGGCTTTGTGGACACAGTTTTTCAGAGGGATAAAATCATAAATGCTGAGCAAAGTGTGGATAAAGAGTAACTATTCTCTCTCAAAAACAAGCACATTAAGCTCTAAGTAATTGAATAATGGGGCCTCTCGTTGCGACATGATATGAGGATGACCAGGAATGAAAAGGTGTTGCCCCTTCAACAGAGGCTTCATGCGCAGAAATGGTGACGCTTTTCATGTCATGTCAGTAAACGTTACTGGGTAAGTAAGAATCCATTGAGAAGGTGAACACATGCATTTCTAGGTCACAAAGAGAGACATTTGGCTTTCCAGGAAAGCTTACCTTTGCCCTTCAGTTTTATCCCGAAAGCGGGATAGGAAGACGCCTTGGGTAATCTTCCATAGAGACTTGCATGGCGTGACTTCCACAATCTTCAAACTGCAGAATTGGGGGTGAGAGGAGAATGACAGTAATAAGCTATTTCCTGCTCTAAAAGTGACTTTTTTCTTCACACAGAGAAAACTCAACACCTCAAGAAGATTCCAAAAGGGCTTTGTGGACATTCCAAGTGAAAGAATGGCTTTGGCAGTGTTCGACTAAAGAAAAAGTCATGAAACAAGCAAACTGCACATGAATCAGGACACCTACACCTCTGTGCAGTCAAGACCTCTGATTTCCACAAAATCATAGAAAACCAGAACTGCTGAAAAAGTTTTTTAGAGGGATAAAATCATAAATGCTGAGCAAAGTGTGAATGAAGAGTAACCATTCTCTCTCAAAAACAAGCACTTTAAGCTCTAAGCAATTGAATACTGGGGCCTCTCGTTGCTACATGATATGAGGATGACCAGGAATGAAAAGGAGTTGCCCCTTCAACAGAGGCTTCATGTGCAGAAATAGTGACGCTTTTCATGTCATAGCGATAAACGTTATTGGGTAAGTTACATTCCCTTGAACCTCTGTATACATGCATTTCTAGGTCACAAAGAGAGACATGTGGCTTTCCAGGAAAGCTTACCGTTGCGCTTGGATATTATTCCTACAGCGGGATTGCAAGACGCCCTGGGTAACTTTTCGTACAGATATGGTTGGTGTGACTGCCTCAATCTTCAAACTGCAGAATTGGGGGTGAGAGGAGGATGAGAGTAATAAGCTATTTCCTGCTCTAAAAGTGACTTTTTTCTTCACACAGAGAAATCTCAACACCTCAAGAAGGTGCCAAAAGGGATTGTGGACTTTGCAAGTCAAAGAATGGCTTTGGCATTATTTGACTAAAGAAAAAGGCATGAAAGAGGCCAACTGCAGATAAACCAGGACATCCACTCCTCTCTGCAATTCAGGCCTCTGATTTCCACAAAATCATAGAAAAGCAGACCTGTTGATACACTTTGTTTAGAGGAATAAACTCAAAAATGCTGAGCAAAGCCTGAATGAAAAGAAAGTATTCTCTCTCAAAAAGAAGCACTTCATGCTCTGCGCAGTTGAACAATGGGGCCTCTTGTTGCAACAGGATATGAGGTTCTGCGACAGGATATGAGGATAAGCAGGAAGCAAAACCTGTTGCCCCTTCAACAGAGGCTTCATGTGCAGAAATGGTGACGCTTTTCATGTCATAGCTATAAACGTTATTGGGTAAGTTACATTCCCTTGAGCCTCTGTACGCATGCATTTCTAGGACACAAAGAGAGACATGTGGCTTTCCAGGAAAGCTTAACTTTGCCCTTGGATATTATTCCCAAAGCGGGATTGCAAGATGCCTCGGGTTATCTTTTGTACAGATATGGGTAGCGTGACTGCCTCAATCTTCAAACTGCAGAATTGAGGGTGAGAGGAGAATGAGAGTAATATGCTATTTCCTGCTCTAAAAGTGAGTTTTTTCTTCACACAGAGAACACTCAACACCTCAAGAAGATACCAAAAGGGCTTTGTGGACACAGTTTTTCAGAGGGATAAACTCAAAAATGCTGAGCAAAGCCTGAATGAAAAGAAAGTATTCTCTCTCAAAAAGAAGCACTTCATGCTCTGCGCAGTTGAACAATGGGGTCTCTTGTTGCAACAGGATATGAGGATAAGCAGGAAGCAAAACCTGTTGCCCCTTCAACAGAGGCTTCATGTGCCGAAATGGTGACGCTTTTCATGTCATAGCGATAAACGTTATTGGGTAAGTTACATTCCCTTGAGCCTCTGTACGCATGCATTTCTAGGACACAAAGAGAGACATGTGGCTTTCCAGGAAAGCTTAACTTTGCCCTTGGATATTATTCCCAAAGCGGGATTGCAAGATGCCTCGGGTTATCTTTTGTACAGATATGGGTAGCGTGACTGCCTCAATCTTCAAACTGCAGAATTGGGGGTGAGAGGAGAATGAGAGTAATATGCTATTTCCTGCTCTAAAAGTGAGTTTTTTCTTCACACAGAGAACACTCAACACCTCATGAAGATACCAAAAGGGCTTTGTGGACACAGTTTTTCAGAGGGATAAAATCATAAATGCTGAGCAAAGTGTGGATGAAGAGTAACTATTCTCTCTCAAAAACAAGCACATTAAGCTCTAAGTAATTGAATAATGGGGCCTCTCGTTGCGACATGATGTGAGGATGACCAGGAATGAAAAGGTGTTGCCCCTTCAACAGAGGCTTCATGCGCAGAAATGGTGACGCTTTTCATGTCATAGCGTTAAACGTTATTGGGTAAGTTACATTCCCTTGAACCTCTGTATACATGCATTTCTAGGTCACAAAGAGAGACATGTGGCTTTCCAGGAAAGCTTACCTTTGCTCTTGGATATTATTCCTACAGCGGGATTGCAAGACGCCCTGGGTAACTTTTCGTACAGATATGGTTGGTGTGACTGCCTCAATCTTCAAACTGCAGAATTGGGGGTGAGAGGAGGATGAGAGTAATAAGCTATTTCCTGCTCTAAAAGTGACTTTTTTCTTCACACAGAGAAATCTCAACACCTCAAGAAGGTGCCAAAAGGGATTGTGGACTTTGCAAGTCAAAGAATGGCTTTGGCATTATTTGACTAAAGAAAAAGGCATGAAAGAGGCCAACTGCAGATAAACCAGGACATCCACTCCTCTCTGCAATTCAGGCCTCTGATTTCCACAAAATCATAGAAAAGCAGACCTGTTGGTACACTTTGTTTAGAGGAATAAACTCAAAAATGCTGAGCAAAGCCTGAATGAAAAGAAAGTATTCTCTCTCAAAAAGAAGCACTTCATGCTCTGCGCAGTTGAACAATGGGGCCTCTTGTTGCAACAGGATATGAGGTTCTGCGACAGGATATGAGGATAAGCAGGAAGCAAAACCTGTTGCCCCTTCAACAGAGGCTTCATGTGCAGAAATGGTGACGCTTTTCATGTCATAGCGATAAACGTTATTGGGTAAGTTACATTCCCTTGAGCCTCTGTACGCATGCATTTCTAGGACACAAAGAGAGACATGTGGCTTTCCAGGAAAGCTTACCTTTGCCCTTGGATATTATTCCCAAAGCGGGATTGCAAGATGCCTCGGGTTATCTTTTGTACAGATATGGGTAGCGTGACTGCCTCAATCTTCAAACTGCAGAATTGGGGGTGAGAGGAGAATGAGAGTAATATGCTATTTCCTGCTCTAAAAGTGAGTTTTTTCTTCACACAGAGAACACTCAACACCTCATGAAGATACCAAAAGGGCTTTGTGGACACAGTTTTTCAGAGGGATAAAATCATAAATGCTGAGCAAAGTGTGGATGAAGAGTAACTATTCTCTCTCAAAAACAAGCACATTAAGCTCTAAGTAATTGAATAATGGGGCCTCTCGTTGCGACATGATGTGAGGATGACCAGGAATGAAAAGGTGTTGCCCCTTCAACAGAGGCTTCATGCGCAGAAATGGTGACGCTTTTCATGTCATAGCGTTAAACGTTATTGGGTAAGTTACATTCCCTTGAACCTCTGTATACATGCATTTCTAGGTCACAAAGAGAGACATGTGGCTTTCCAGGAAAGCTTACCTTTGCTCTTGGATATTATTCCTACAGCGGGATTGCAAGACGCCCTGGGTAACTTTTCGTACAGATATGGTTGGTGTGACTGCCTCAATCTTCAAACTGCAGAATTGGGGGTGAGAGGAGGATGAGAGTAATAAGCTATTTCCTGCTCTAAAAGTGACTTTTTTCTTCACACAGAGAAATCTCAACACCTCAAGAAGGTGCCAAAAGGGATTGTGGACTTTGCAAGTCAAAGAATGGCTTTGGCATTATTTGACTAAAGAAAAAGGCATGAAAGAGGCCAACTGCAGATAAACCAGGACATCCACTCCTCTCTGCAATTCAGGCCTCTGATTTCCACAAAATCATAGAAAAGCAGACCTGTTGGTACACTTTGTTTAGAGGAATAAACTCAAAAATGCTGAGCAAAGCCTGAATGAAAAGAAAGTATTCTCTCTCAAAAAGAAGCACTTCATGCTCTGCGCAGTTGAACAATGGGGCCTCTTGTTGCAACAGGATATGAGGTTCTGCGACAGGATATGAGGATAAGCAGGAAGCAAAACCTGTTGCCCCTTCAACAGAGGCTTCATGTGCAGAAATGGTGACGCTTTTCATGTCATAGCGATAAACGTTATTGGGTAAGTTACATTCCCTTGAGCCTCTGTACGCATGCATTTCTAGGACACAAAGAGAGACATGTGGCTTTCCAGGAAAGCTTACCTTTGCCCTTGGATATTATTCCCAAAGCGGGATTGCAAGATGCCTCGGGTTATCTTTTGTACAGATATGGGTAGCGTGACTGCCTCAATCTTCAAACTGCAGAATTGGGGGTGAGAGGAGAATGAGAGTAATATGCTATTTCCTGCTCTAAAAGTGAGTTTTTTCTTCACACAGAGAACACTCAACACCTCATGAAGATACCAAAAGGGCTTTGTGGACACAGTTTTTCAGAGGGATAAAATCATAAATGCTGAGCAAAGTGTGGATGAAGAGTAACTATTCTCTCTCAAAAACAAGCACATTAAGCTCTAAGTAATTGAATAATGGGGCCTCTCGTTGCGACATGATGTGAGGATGACCAGGAATGAAAAGGTGTTGCCCCTTCAACAGAGGCTTCATGCGCAGAAATGGTGACGCTTTTCATGTCATAGCGTTAAACGTTATTGGGTAAGTTACATTCCCTTGAACCTCTGTATACATGCATTTCTAGGTCACAAAGAGAGACATGTGGCTTTCCAGGAAAGCTTACCTTTGCTCTTGGATATTATTCCTACAGCGGGATTGCAAGACGCCCTGGGTAACTTTTCGTACAGATATGGTTGGTGTGACTGCCTCAATCTTCAAACTGCAGAATTGGGGGTGAGAGGAGGATGAGAGTAATAAGCTATTTCCTGCTCTAAAAGTGACTTTTTTCTTCACACAGAGAAATCTCTTTTTTTTTTTTTTTTAATTAAGATATTGTATCCTATAGCCGGGGAGGGTTGAGAGTTTTAGTGTATTTTGGATGACTATTTCCCATTCAAGTTATTCATCTGTATTTCCATACCCTTATCCCTCCCGCCCTCCCTTTAGCTACTCATCCTTTCTAGCCAGGGGCACAAGCTTAGGAGCTTCCACCGAACGTCCCGTTGTTGACCCTCCATGACCCATTTTAAATATAAATGCCATTTTTCCTTAATCTTTCCTATTCTTAATTCCCATGACTCATCCTGATTAATTATGGCTATAATGTCTGATTGAATGTATTCAAATAAATAATCCTGCCAGTTTAGTTCCGTCCACTTAGTTTTGTCTTTCCAACCAAATGCTATTACTGCTTTACCGGCTAGCACCATTGCTTTAAATAAGTCCTGTCCTTCTTTTCTGATATCTTTATGACCTAAAGTACTACCTAACATCAATTCTGGGTCTATCTTTGGTCTTATTGCGAAGAACTTATAAAGTTGCTCTGTTACCTTCTCCCAAAAAGCTTTAACTTCTGCACACTCCCACCACATATGGGAGTACCATCCTTTCCCGTTTCTGCAGTGCCAACAGTTTGAACTTAGTCTTGAGAACATATTAGCTAATATAGCCGGGGTTCTATACCACTTCGTGTAGAATTTCAATTCCAGCTCTCTGAATTTATGCACTTTTATCTCCTGTATACCTTTTATAATTCTGTCAACCCTTCTATCCGCTAGACTAATTTCTACGCTCCACTTCCCCTGAAGGAGGGTTCTTGTCCGATCTTTATCAGACATCATCCTTCTATATATCTTGCCTGCTAATCCTCTTTTTGTGTTTATCATCACCTTTAATAACTCCTCCATTGGTTCCCCCGCCGTCAGAGTCCTATTTTCGATTATCTTTTTAAGTCTATTATGTAAACCTATTAGCTTCAACCAATATTGCCTTCCTATTTCATCATGTAATGTTTGTAATGGTTTAAGTGACTGCCCACATAGTATATCTTGCAATCTAGTGTACCCTTTCTGTTTAAGTAATCTCCACCACTTCTCATCTTCCTCCTCCTCATCCAATGCCTCTAATAATACTTGTTTAGATACTCCCTTTAACCATTTCGGTTGCCATTTCCTCCAAATCATTAATGCTGTTTTTCTCGGTCCCGGTTCTAACATACTGTATTTAAACTTTCCTCCTGTAAATACTCCAAATCTTCCAACCCCTTTATTTGCCTCATTCTCGATTCTAACCCATTTTTGTTCACTTCTCTCCCCTATTTCCATTAATGTTTTTATTTGAAATGCTTCATAATAATTTCCCAGTTCTGGGACACCCCATCCCATGTCAGATCTATGAGCATATATGAAATATCTAGAAACCCTACTTTTTTTACTGCCAAAGACCCATTCTTTTATTCTCGCATTCCAACTGTTAATTTTTTGTCTATTGATTTCTAAAGGTATCGTTTGAAACAAATATAATAACTTTGGGGTCCAGAACATTTTCACTATATTAATCCTAGCTGTTATGCTTAATGTCTTCTTGCCCCACCTCCTCATTTCTTTCAATATTGTGTTCCACGTCCGATTATAATTCCTCTCTACCATCTTATTAACATTTTTAACTATATCTATCCCTAAATATCTGAATTTCTTGACCCCTAAACCTATTCCTGTCCATTTATGTATCACTTTCCTTTCTTCCATCCTCACATTAATATACATTATCTCTGATTTTGCCATATTAACTTTTAATCCTGAGTTTAACTCAAAGTCTTCTAATATAATTTTTGTCTCTTTGACTCCTTCTTTCGGATTAGATATAACTATGATCAGGTCATCTGCAAATAAGTTTAATTTAATTTCTTCCTTGCCTATTTGACATCCCTCTATCCTCCCAGAGTTCCTAATGCGTTGAGCTAGTTGTTCTATAGCCATTATGAAGAGGAACGGGGAAAGCGGACATCCTTGCCTAACTCCTCTCTGAATGGAGAATTGTGAGGTATGTTCCCCATTGAGTCTAACTACCGCTGTGCCTTCTCTATATATTTCCTGGAATACTTGTATAATTGATTGACTAATTCCATATTTGGCCATAACTGTCCATAAAAATTGATATGACAGTGTATCAAAAGCTTTATAAACATCTAATTTTAATAAAGCCAGTTTCCTAAATTTACTATGACACAAGACATTGATTAAATTTCTTATTGGGTGTGCAATGTTTCTACCCTCCATAAAACCGTATTGATCCTCTTTTATCACTTTCCGAATAATATTCTTAAGTCTATTTGCCAATATTTTGGCAAAGAGTTTATAATCCTGATTCAGCAGGCTAATCGGTCTATATGAACCCACTTCTTGGGGGTCTCTCTTAGGTTTCAAAATCACCGTTATTTCTGCTTTCCTCCAGGTATCCGGGGCCTTTCCTCCTTTTAGTATATTATTAAATACTTCTTGTAATTCAGGGATCAATACCTCTTTCATTTCCTTATAAAATTCAGCTGAAAAACCATCTAACCCTGGAGATCTACCTGTCTTTAAGCTACCTATCGCCTGCTCAATCTCTTGACACTTTACATCCTCCTCAAGCCTCCTTCGTTCAGTTTCCGTTAACACTGTCCCTATCTCTTCCTCAAATTCCTTCACCTCTTTTTCCTCATATAAACTTTTATAAAATTTCTCAAATGCTCCTTTTATCTCCTCTGGATTCTGTGTCACCTTTTTATTTATCTTAATACTCCTCACCCTTTGTCTCTCCTTTTCCCTTCTCAGGTAATTTGCTAATCTCTTGGCTGAATTAAGTATATTTCTCTGGTATTCGTTTTTTACCATAACCTGCTTTTTCCATAATGCCATGGAGTCAAGAACATCCAGTTTTTTCCGCAGTTCCCTAATTAATTTATGTCTATTGGGGCAAAATTTCTTTATTTGGTCCTCTTGCAACTTACTTAATTCCTGTAGTTTCCCTTCCCTATCGGCATGCCATTTTTTCCTTATCTCCTTTTCTTTCATAATACATTGCCCTCTAATTACCGCCTTAGCCGCATCCCATAGTGTATTTGTCTCCACTGTTCCTCTGTTCTCTTTGAAGTATAGCTTTATTTGATCCGTAATATATCGCTTGTCCTCCTCCCTAGCCATAATCATGTTGTTGTATCTCCATGGTCTTCTAACTTGTTTATGCATTAGTATTATTTCTACACTTACCGGGGCGTGGTCTGAAATCCATGTTGGATGGGTGGTTACTCTTTTTACCTCCCAGGTACTCATTCTATTTATAAGTACATAGTCTAAACATGAGGTGGTTTTATGTCTACTTGAAAAATATGTGGGTTTGGGCACTAGGTTAAGAACTTTGTGTACTTCAGTCAGATCCCATTGTTTCCAATTAATTATGTTATCTTTATTAAAATCCTTATTTAAATCTCCTGCCAAAATTACCTCTCCTTCAGAGAAGCTACGCGCTTTTTTTAATACCTTTAATAAAAAGGTTTTCTGTCCCATATTTGGAGCATATATGTTTATCAATGTTGTTAATCTATTTTCAACCAGGCATTTAACCATTATGAACCTCCCTTCAGCATCTCTTATCACTTCTATTACTCTTATATCATTCCTCTTGTGAGCCAAAATTGCCACACCTCTTGATTTTGATGATCCACGTGCCTCTGCCAAGATCCCCCAATTAGGGTCTCTGAATAAAGGTCTTTTATCTTTCTTTGATTTATGTGTTTCCTGGAGCCATGCTATATCTATATTCTGTTGTTTAAGAAATCTAAGAAGTTTATACCTTTTTAAATCCGAACCCAGACCATTGACGTTCAGTGTCAGCACCTGTAGCGTTTTATCCATTTTCAAACTCAGATTTACCTTCCCTTTGTTCCCCTGGCCCGATATTTAGTTTGATATTCCCCTTTGTATACCCAACTTCCCTTCCCTTCCCCCTCCCTCCCCCTCCCCTTCCCTTGTGTAGAGCCATGAGCTGGGGATGAGTACTCATCCCTTCTCTACACATCTGGGGTAAGCGCACCCTCCACTCCCCGAGTTATATTAATAACCATTTTAATACTATTTTAATTTTGTTTGTATACTTCCCTTAATATGTCTCAGTCTCGAGACAGTCTTGGCCTCTTGTCCTGACGGTTAGATGGACCTTCCTCAGAGTACGGTTGCTGTGGCCGAGGTTGATGCGTTTCATCCATCGGGATTGACTCAGTATTCCTCACATTTACTCCCAAAGTTTCTAATAGGTCCCGTGCCTCTTCAGGGTTCCTCGCACAAAGCCTCCTCCCCTCTTGGTAAATAACCAGGGATGCTGGGTACGCCCAGCTGAATTTAATGTTGCTTTGGTTAAGTTTCTGTGCAAAAGGTTTCATTTGAGTCCTTTGATAAAGCGTTTCTTTGCAAAAATCTTCCTTCACATAAACCCTTCTGCCTTTAAATGTCAGCTCTTTATTTTTCTTGAGTGTTTTGAATATCCTCTGCTGTAACTTCTCCCTCACAAGCTTCATTATCACCGGGCGCGGTTCCCCCCCCATGCTTCTTGTTTGGAGTCTGTGGGCACGTTCAATATCTTCTTCTTCTATTTCCAGCTCCTGTTGTGATAACCATCCCACCAGGGTCCGCTCTAAATCACATGCTTTAACTTCTTCAGAAATACCAAAGAAAATAATGTTCCCCCTCCTATTACGGTCGGATAAGTCTACGTATTGTTTTTTCAATGAATCAATCTCCACTTTGTTCTGTTGCGCAAGAGCCTTGGCTTCCGATGCAATGCCTGCCACCAATTTAACCTCTGAGCCCAAATTTCTCATTTCTGCTGTTAGCTCAGTTAAAGAAGTTTGTATTTTGGTCTGGGAGTCAAGCATTAGTGCTTGAAATTGTGCCAGTTGTTCTGATAAGCCTTTCACAGTAGCCGCCATGTTATCTGTCTCGGCTCGTCCTCCCTTCCCTTTTAAAACTAAACAAGTTCTGTTATCCTCTCACCTATTCTTTTCACCAAGCTTCTTCTTGTTGTGCCAGACGTCTCATAAATCAGTTTCAGCAGTTTCAATCAGCAGTTTACATTCTTTTAAAGCTGTTAACTTGGATGTCCTCGGGAGAGTGGAGACAAGGCGTCCAAACGCTAGCGCGTGCGCATTGCCCTCCCCCACACAGAGAAATCTCAACACCTCAAGAAGGTGCCAAAAGGGATTGTGGACTTTGCAAGTCAAAGAATGGCTTTGGCATTATTTGACTAAAGAAAAAGGCATGAAAGAGGCCAACTGCAGATAAACCAGGACATCCACTCCTCTCTGCAATTCAGGCCTCTGATTTCCACAAAATCATAGAAAAGCAGACCTGTTGGTACACTTTGTTTAGAGGAATAAACTCAAAAATGCTGAGCAAAGCCTGAATGAAAAGAAAGTATTCTCTCTCAAAAAGAAGCACTTCATGCTCTGCGCAGTTGAACAATGGGGCCTCTTGTTGCAACAGGATATGAGGTTCTGCGACAGGATATGAGGATAAGCAGGAAGCAAAACCTGTTGCCCCTTCAACAGAGGCTTCATGTGCAGAAATGGTGACGCTTTTCATGTCATAGCGATAAACGTTATTGGGTAAGTTACATTCCCTTGAGCCTCTGTACGCATGCATTTCTAGGACACAAAGAGAGACATGTGGCTTTCCAGGAAAGCTTACCTTTGCCCTTGGATATTATTCCCAAAGCGGGATTGCAAGATGCCTCGGGTTATCTTTTGTACAGATATGGGTAGCGTGACTGCCTCAATCTTCAAACTGCAGAATTGGGGGTGAGAGGAGAATGAGAGTAATAAGCTATTTCCTGCTCTAAAAGTGAGTTTTTTCTTCACACAGAGAACACTCAACACCTCAAGAAGATACCAAAAGGGCTTTGTGGACACAGTTTTTCAGAGGGATAAAATCATAAATGCTGAGCAAAGTGTGGATGAAGAGTAACTATTCTCTCTCAAAAACAAGCACATTAAGCTCTAAGTAATTGAATAATGGGGCCTCTCGTTGCGACATGATGTGAGGATGACCAGGAATGAAAAGGTGTTGCCCCTTCAACAGAGGCTTCATGCGCAGAAATGGTGACGCTTTTCATGTCATAGCGTTAAACGTTATTGGGTAAGTTACATTCCCTTGAACCTCTGTACGCATGCATTTCTAGGTCACAAAGAGAGACATGTGGCTTTCCAGGAAAGCTTACCTTTGCTCTTGGATATTATTCCTACAGCGGGATTGCAAGACGCCCTGGGTAACTTTTCGTACAGATATGGTTGGTGTGACTGCCTCAATCTTCAAACTGCAGAATTGGGGGTGAGAGGAGGATGAGAGTAATAAGCTATTTCCTGCTCTAAAAGTGACTTTTTTCTTCACACAGAGAAATCTCAACACCTCGAGAAGGTGCCAAAAGGGATTGTGGACTTTGCAAGTCAAAGAATGGCTTTGGCATTATTTGACTAAAGAAAAAGGCATGAAAGAGGCCAACTGCAGATAAACCAGGACATCCACTCCTCTCTGCAATTCAGGCCTCTGATTTCCACAAAATCATAGAAAAGCAGACCTGTTGGTACACTTTGTTTAGAGGAATAAACTCAAAAATGCTGAGCAAAGCCTGAATGAAAAGAAAGTATTCTCTCTCAAAAAGAAGCACTTCATGCTCTGCGCAGTTGAACAATGGGGCCTCTTGTTGCAACAGGATATGAGGTTCTGCGACAGGATATGAGGATAAGCAGGAAGCAAAACCTGTTGCCCCTTCAACAGAGGCTTCATGTGCAGAAATGGTGACGCTTTTCATGTCATAGCGATAAACGTTATTGGGTAAGTTACATTCCCTTGAGCCTCTGTACGCATGCATTTCTAGGACACAAAGAGAGACATGTGGCTTTCCAGGAAAGCTTACCTTTGCCCTTGGATATTATTCCCAAAGCGGGATTGCAAGATGCCTCGGGTTATCTTTTGTACAGATATGGGTAGCGTGACTGCCTCAATCTTCAAACTGCAGAATTGGGGGTGAGAGGAGAATGAGAGTAATAAGCTATTTCCTGCTCTAAAAGTGAGTTTTTTCTTCACACAGAGAACACTCAACACCTCAAGAAGATACCAAAAGGGCTTTGTGGACACAGTTTTTCAGAGGGATAAAATCATAAATGCTGAGCAAAGTGTGGATGAAGAGTAACTATTCTCTCTCAAAAACAAGCACATTAAGCTCTAAGTAATTGAATAATGGGGCCTCTCGTTGCGACATGATGTGAGGATGACCAGGAATGAAAAGGTGTTGCCCCTTCAACAGAGGCTTCATGCGCAGAAATGGTGACGCTTTTCATGTCATAGCGTTAAACGTTATTGGGTAAGTTACATTCCCTTGAACCTCTGTATACATGCATTTCTAGGTCACAAAGAGAGACATGTGGCTTTCCAGGAAAGCTTACCTTTGCTCTTGGATATTATTCCTACAGCGGGATTGCAAGACGCCCTGGGTAACTTTTCGTACAGATATGGTTGGTGTGACTGCCTCAATCTTCAAACTGCAGAATTGGGGGTGAGAGGAGGATGAGAGTAATAAGCTATTTCCTGCTCTAAAAGTGACTTTTTTCTTCACACAGAGAAATCTCAACACCTCGAGAAGGTGCCAAAAGGGATTGTGGACTTTGCAAGTCAAAGAATGGCTTTGGCATTATTTGACTAAAGAAAAAGGCATGAAAGAGGCCAACTGCAGATAAACCAGGACATCCACTCCTCTCTGCAATTCAGGCCTCTGATTTCCACAAAATCATAGAAAAGCAGACCTGTTGGTACACTTTGTTTAGAGGAATAAACTCAAAAATGCTGAGCAAAGCCTGAATGAAAAGAAAGTATTCTCTCTCAAAAAGAAGCACTTCATGCTCTGCGCAGTTGAACAATGGGGCCTCTTGTTGCAACAGGATATGAGGTTCTGCGACAGGATATGAGGATAAGCAGGAAGCAAAACCTGTTGCCCCTTCAACAGAGGCTTCATGTGCAGAAATGGTGACGCTTTTCATGTCATAGCGATAAACGTTATTGGGTAAGTTACATTCCCTTGAGCCTCTGTACGCATGCATTTCTAGGACACAAAGAGAGACATGTGGCTTTCCAGGAAAGCTTAACTTTGCCCTTGGATATTATTCCCAAAGCGGGATTGCAAGATGCCTCGGGTTATCTTTTGTACAGATATGGGTAGCGTGACTGCCTCAATCTTCAAACTGCAGAATTGGGGGTGAGAGGAGAATGAGAGTAATATGCTATTTCCTGCTCTAAAAGTGAGTTTTTTCTTCACACAGAGAACACTCAACACCTCATGAAGATACCAAAAGGGCTTTGTGGACACAGTTTTTCAGAGGGATAAAATCATAAATGCTGAGCAAAGTGTGGATGAAGAGTAACTATTCTCTCTCAAAAACAAGCACATTAAGCTGTAAGTAATTGAATAATGGGGCCTCTCGTTGCGACATGATGTGAGGATGACCAGGAATGAAAAGGTGTTGCCCCTTCAACAGAGGCTTCATGCGCAGAAATGGTGACGCTTTTCATGTCATAGCGTTAAACGTTATTGGGTAAGTTACATTCCCTTGAACCTCTGTATACATGCATTTCTAGGTCACAAAGAGAGACATGTGGCTTTCCAGGAAAGCTTACCTTTGCTCTTGGATATTATTCCTACAGCGGGATTGCAAGACGCCCTGGGTAACTTTTCGTACAGATATGGTTGGTGTGACTGCCTCAATCTTCAAACTGCAGAATTGGGGGTGAGAGGAGGATGAGAGTAATAAGCTATTTCCTGCTCTAAAAGTGACTTTTTTCTTCACACAGAGAAATCTCAACACCTCAAGAAGGTGCCAAAAGGGATTGTGGACTTTGCAAGTCAAAGAATGGCTTTGGCATTATTTGACTAAAGAAAAAGGCATGAAAGAGGCCAACTGCAGATAAACCAGGACATCCACTCCTCTCTGCAATTCAGGCCTCTGATTTCCACAAAATCATAGAAAAGCAGACCTGTTGGTACACTTTTGTTTAGAGGAATAAACTCAAAAATGCTGAGCAAAGCCTGAATGAAAAGAAAGTATTCTCTCTCAAAAAGAAGCACTTCATGCTCTGCGCAGTTGAACAATGGGGCCTCTTGTTGCAACAGGATATGAGGTTCTGCGACAGGATATGAGGATAAGCAGGAAGCAAAACCTGTTGCCCCTTCAACAGAGGCTTCATGTGCAGAAATGGTGACGCATTTTCATGTCATAGCGATAAACGTTATTGGGTAAGTTACATTCCCTTGAGCCTCTGTACGCATGCATTTCTAGGACACAAAGAGAGACATGTGGCTTTCCAGGAAAGCTTACCTTTGCCCTTGGATATTATTCCCAAGCGGGATTGCAAGATGCCTCGGGTTATCTTTTGTACAGATATGGGTAGCGTGACTGCCTCAATCTTCAAACTGCAGAATTGGGGGTGAGAGGAGAATGAGAGTAATAAGCTATTTCCTGCTCTAAAAGTGAGTTTTTTCTTCACACAGAGAACACTCAACACCTCAAGAAGATACCAAAAGGGCTTTGTGGACACAGTTTTTCAGAGGGATAAAATCATAAATGCTGAGCAAAGTGTGGATGAAGAGTAACTATTCTCTCTCAAAAACAAGCACATTAAGCTCTAAGTAATTGAATAATGGGGCCTCTCGTTGCGACATGATGTGAGGATGACCAGGAATGAAAAGGTGTTGCCCCTTCAACAGAGGCTTCATGCGCAGAAATGGTGACGCTTTTCATGTCATAGCGTTAAACGTTATTGGGTAAGTTACATTCCCTTGAACCTCTGTATACATGCATTTCTAGGTCACAAAGAGAGACATGTGGCTTTCCAGGAAAGCTTACCTTTGCTCTTGGATATTATTCCTACAGCGGGATTGCAAGACGCCCTGGGTAACTTTTCGTACAGATATGGTTGGTGTGACTGCCTCAATCTTCAAACTGCAGAATTGGGGGTGAGAGGAGGATGAGAGTAATAAGCTATTTCCTGCTCTAAAAGTGACTTTTTTCTTCACACAGAGAAATCTCAACACCTCAAGAAGGTGCCAAAAGGGATTGTGGACTTTGCAAGTCAAAGAATGGCTTTGGCATTATTTGACTAAAGAAAAAGGCATGAAAGAGGCCAACTGCAGATAAACCAGGACATCCACTCCTCTCTGCAATTCAGGCCTCTGATTTCCACAAAATCATAGAAAAGCAGACCTGTTGGTACACTTTGTTTAGAGGAATAAACTCAAAAATGCTGAGCAAAGCCTGAATGAAAAGAAAGTATTCTCTCTCAAAAAGAAGCACTTCATGCTCTGCGCAGTTGAACAATGGGGCCTCTTGTTGCAACAGGATATGAGGTTCTGCGACAGGATATGAGGATAAGCAGGAAGCAAAACCTGTTGCCCCTTCAACAGAGGCTTCATGTGCAGAAATGGTGACGCTTTTTCATGTCATAGCGATAAACGTTATTGGGTAAGTTACATTCCCTTGAGCCTCTGTACGCATGCATTTCTAGGACACAAGAGAGACATGTGGCTTTCCAGGAAAGCTTACCTTTGCCCTTGGATATTATTCCCAAAGCGGGATTGCAAGATGCCCTCGGGTTATCTTTTGTACAGATATGGGTAGCGTGACTGCCTCATCTTCAAACTGCAGAATTGGGGGTGAGAGGAGAATGAGTAATATTGCTATTTCCTGCTCTAAAAGTGAGTTTTTTCTTCACACAGAGAACACTCAACACCTCATGAAGATACCAAAAGGGCTTTGTGGACACAGTTTTTCAGAGGGATAAAATCATAAATGCTGAGCAAAGTGTGGATGAAGAGTAACTATTCTCTCTCAAAAACAAGCACATTAAGCTCTAAGTAATTGAATAATGGGGCCTCTCGTTGCGACATGATGTGAGGATGACCAGGAATGAAAAGGTGTTGCCCCTTCAACAGAGGCTTCATGCGCAGAAATGGTGACGCTTTTCATGTCATAGCGTTAAACGTTATTGGGTAAGTTACATTCCCTTGAACCTCTGTATACATGCATTTCTAGGTCACAAAGAGAGACATGTGGCTTTCCAGGAAAGCTTACCTTTGCTCTTGGATATTATTCCTACAGCGGGATTGCAAGACGCCCTGGGTAACTTTTCGTACAGATATGGTTGGTGTGACTGCCTCAATCTTCAAACTGCAGAATTGGGGGTGAGAGGAGGATGAGAGTAATAAGCTATTTCCTGCTCTAAAAGTGACTTTTTTCTTCACACAGAGAAATCTCAACACCTCAAGAAGGTGCCAAAAGGGATTGTGGACTTTGCAAGTCAAAGAATGGCTTTGGCATTATTTGACTAAAGAAAAAGGCATGAAAGAGGCCAACTGCAGATAAACCAGGACATCCACTCCTCTCTGCAATTCAGGCCTCTGATTTCCACAAAATCATAGAAAAGCAGACCTGTTGGTACACTTTGTTTAGAGGAATAAACTCAAAAATGCTGAGCAAAGCCTGAATGAAAAGAAAGTATTCTCTCTCAAAAAGAAGCACTTCATGCTCTGCGCAGTTGAACAATGGGGCCTCTTGTTGCAACAGGATATGAGGTTCTGCGACAGGATATGAGGATAAGCAGGAAGCAAAACCTGTTGCCCCCTTCAACAGAGGCTTCATGTGCAGAAATGGTGACGCTTTTCATGTCATAGCGATAAACGTTATTGGGTAAGTTACATTCCCTTGAGCCTCTGTACGCATGCATTTCTAGGACACAAAGAGAGACATGTGGCTTTCCAGGAAAGCTTACCTTTGCCCTTGGATATTATTCCCAAAGCGGGATTGCAAGATGCCTCGGGTTATCTTTTGTACAGATATGGGTAGCGTGACTGCCTCAATCTTCAAACTGCAGAATTGGGGGTGAGAGGAGAATGAGAGTAATAAGCTATTTCCTGCTCTAAAAGTGAGTTTTTTCTTCACACAGAGAACACTCAACACCTCAAGAAGATACCAAAAGGGCTTTGTGGACACAGTTTTTCAGAGGATAAAATCATAAATGCTGAGCAAAGTGTGGATGAAGAGTAACTATTCTCTCTCAAAAACAAGCACATTAAGCTCTAAGTAATTGAATAATGGGGCCTCTCGTTGCGACATGATGTGAGGATGACAGGAATGAAAAGGTGTTGCCCCTTCAACAGAGGCTTCATGCGCAGAAATGGTGACGCTTTTCATGTCATAGCGTTAAACGTTATTGGGTAAGTTACATTCCCTTGAACCTCTGTACGCATGCATTTCTAGGTCACAAAGAGAGACATGTGGCTTTCCAGGAAAGCTTACCTTTGCTCTTGGATATTATTCCTACAGCGGGATTGCAAGACGCCCTGGGTAACTTTTCGTACAGATATGGTTGGTGTGACTGCCTCAATCTTCAAACTGCAGAATTGGGGGTGAGAGGAGGATGAGAGTAATAAGCTATTTCCTGCTCTAAAAGTGACTTTTTTCTTCACACAGAGAAATCTCAACACCTCGAGAAGGTGCCAAAAGGGATTGTGGACTTTGCAAGTCAAAGAATGGCTTTGGCATTATTTGACTAAAGAAAAAGGCATGAAAGAGGCCAACTGCAGATAAACCAGGACATCC